>NC_048301.1:41345630-41464044 GCF_013100865.1 Trachemys scripta elegans
GGCTGGGCGCTTCCTCTCCCGGGCTCCAGCTGCGCTGGGGAAGCGCCGGCCAGGGGCGCAGGGTCTGGGGGCTGCCCGGCAAACCGTGAAGCCAGTAGTGCTTGGGCTTCGGGCAGCCCCTATGCCTCCGGACCCTGCGCGGCCGGGCACTTCCCCTCCTGGGCTCCGGCGGCGCAGGGTCCAGAGGCATGGGGGCTGCCCGAAGCCCGCAGCGCTCGGCTCTTAAACAGAGACGAAGAGTCAGGGGAGGAGCAGAGCCGCCGCGGCCAGAGGCTCTGCTCCTCCCCTGACTCTTTGGCTATGTTTAAGAGCCGAGCTGCCCAAGTGCTACCGGCTTCGGGCAGCCCCCATGCCTCTGGACCCTGCGCCGCCGGAGCCCGGGAGGGGAAGTTCCCGGCTGGCGGCTGGGGTCCGGAGGCAAGGGGCTGAAGCCCATAGCGCTCGGGCAGCTCGGCTCTTAAACATAGCCGAAGAGTCAGGGGAGGAGCGGAGCAGCCGGGGGAGGGGAAGTGCCCGGCCGGCATTTTCCCGGACATGTTCGGCTTTTTGGCAATTCCCCCCAGACGGGGGTTTGATTGCCGAAAAGCCGGACATGTCCGGGAAAAACCGGATGTATGGTAACCCTATCCCTTTTTGCCAAAATCAAATCTAGAACAGCCTCCCCCTTGTAGCTTTCTCCACCTTCTGAAATAAAAAATAGTCTCCAATACATTCCAAGAATTTGTTGGATAATCTGTGCCCTGCTGTGTTAGAGTTAGAAAGCTTTTCCTAATATCTTCCTTAAATCTCCCTTGTTGCAGATTAAGCCCATTACTTTTTGACCTACCATCAGTGGACATGGAGAACAATTAATCACAGTCCATGTATAACCCCCTTTAAACATAGTTAAAGACTTGTTATCAGATCCTCCCTCAGGCGTCTTTTCTCAAGATTAAACATGCCCAGTTTTGTTTTAATCCTTTCTCATAAGTCAGGCTTTTCTAAACCGTTTCTCATAGTGCTCTGTACAAAGTGAAATGGGTATAGTTTCCCTGCAGTGCACTGCAAAACGCCACCTGCCCTAAGCAAAGCGGGAAGGAGCATTTCAGAAACCCAATAAACATCACCTTGGCTGGCTTAGTTTGTACATGTCTGTGTTTTATTTCTTGTTTTGTTTGAAATGTCCTGTACCACAAGAATACAATTTATTTAACAGTTTTTCAGGAGCAGATAATAGTTGAGTAAAATACTGTTTATTGCACTGTCTGACTATAACGCCCTGCATCATTCTCACAGCCTCACTCTCTTTCCCGCTTCCCCATATAATGCAGCCACAGAAACGGGGTGGACTTTGACCATGTGTCTGGTTGTAGCTTGTGGATACACGGTGGAAGCTCTTTCTCAGCTCAGCCAGTTACATTTTAGGGTCTTTCTCAGTGATTTTTCCTTTAATAGTTGCTTACATATTTCTGGTGCAGCATGATTTTATAATATGTTTGTAATAGTTCAAAAATCGATGCAGTCAGGTTAATGAGAGAGAATAACGCCCCCTATTTGGCATGAACTATACTGCCAGGTTGTGGTTCAGTGTTTCTTATGTAGCTTCATAGTTTCACTGTGAGGTAATGCCCGTGTTTGCCCAGAAACCTAGTTCCATGCAGTATTTCACCATTTATCTGAATTGGTCCCTGTGCAATTTGGTTTGCACCGGAGGCCAGAGACCTCTGTTTTCCAAGAGGAATGTGACTGTCTAAGAGGCGCTGTCCCCTCTTGAGTAGGACTGTAGCAGCTGGCAGCTATTTAGTTTATCTGCCTATGCAAAGCTTTGCTGTGTGTGGTACGTGGTGAGCGGGAGCTGTGATGTAGCTCCCGTTAGTGTGAATGAATGGTGAACTCAGCTTCATGCTCATGCACGCTTGTTGAGGCACGTACCTCTGTGTCTTGTTTTAAACTTATCTCAGTAACCACGTACATCCCAGAGTTTGGATTCCAGCATCTCCTACACCATGTGAAGTTACAGTAGTACAGGACTAGATCAATGACTCTTACACTAGGCATGACTCCCAGGGAATCTGTCCTAGAACCTCTTTCCTATTTAAAGACTAGATTGTTACATCACTTACAGTGTGTGTGAGATGTTGCTGAGCATACACTAGCCTAAGCAGTCACTGCAGTCCCCCCAGGCTCTCTCAAAGTGTGAGAGGCCTGGAGTGCGACACACCCATAAACCCAAATGCCATTGCTCTTCTGGGCATCCATCCCCCTAGTCTAAGTACTGCTGTCATAGTGCTATATTGGCTGGTTAGAGTAAGCCTGGGTGTAGGTTTCCTATGACTACCTCATGTGCTAAAGAGCTGTGGCCTTCTTTCCTAGTTAAAGAAGGTAGGGAGCCGTTTGGGGGGGGAGAGGGGGGGTCTGTTCCAGGCATGTGTTCCCTTTGCATTTCCGGGGGGGGGGTGAGATCACAGCCCTTGCTTAGAGGCAAAGTGATTAATTAACAAACTGATTGTTTTTTCCAGCCCATTGAGATACTTGTATGGCTTGGTCCAAGGTCTGTCATCTTGGAGCTATGGGTGTGAGGGGACCTGAAGGGCACAAGGGTTATGCAGATAAAATGGAGAAAGAGTCCTGCAGTTCTTCTGAGGGCAGAATGTGTACATCCAGCCTGCTTTAGGCTTTGCTCATCTCCACTGGTAGCACGTTACGGGAGAAGGGTGAGGCGGTAACTGCAGAAAGCACCTTCAGAATCTTTACACTCCACTCTCACTACAAGAGTCACACCACTAAACTCTTCAGGCTGAACTAGCCAGCAGCCTCGGGGGGACGGGACCTAGATTCAGCAGCTCCCTCCTTCCTCTCTTCTCCCTCCTGAGGGGCTCACTTTCCCTTAGTGACTCAAAAACTGTCCACCAGGAGCAACAGAGGGTCCTGTGGCACCTTTAAGACTAACAGAAGTATTGGGAGCACTTCTGTTAGTCTCAAAGGTGCCACAGGACCCTCTGTTGCTTTTTACAGATTCAGACTAACACGGCTACCCCTCTGATACTTGGCACCAGGAGCAGTGTAGGAAAAGCCCTTTTGCAACAAAGAGATAAGGCTCCCGGCAGGGACCTGTGGCTGAGGCCATTGATGTTAATCGCTTCTGAGGGCTTCCCCAGCCAGGTCTGCATCAGGGTGCTTTGCACAGAAGAGGCATGGCCATGCTTGCTCAGAACAGAGGTCAGTGCAGCTGCCTGCAGAGCTCCAGGTGGAAGTGGCATTGACAGGCAGTGAATCCAGGGTGTTGGCCACAGTGCTGGGGAGAGCCCATCCCAGCTTGTGAGTAAAATTACCTGATGCTACACAGCCAGAAACAGCTGCCAAGGTGCAGCATGTACTCAGAGCTGGCTACTCGCCGACAACAGGTTTTTCCCATCTCAGGTCACAGAGCATTACGTGGATGTTTTATACAATCAAAGTCTCTGTTTCCAGAGCAGCTGGTGAGCAGCACCGGCGTCTCTTCGAAGCACAAGGCTGCTGTCCATTCTCGGCCTTGAGGAAATGGATGCACGTCTCCCAAGTGACAGCTGGGTCTGCCATCTAAGCCTTGTATTGGGTTGTTCTGTCTGTTCTCTAATGTGGTTGATCCAGAAAGGGAGTGAGTGTAGCACTAGCAAAAGTTGTTTGAATGACAGCCCTGAACAATGATGCCTGCTTCTCTCATGGAGATCAAGCTCCACTATACTGTTTGCTAATGTGCCTCACCCTTGCCTCAGAGGTACTACTTCTAGGGAGTTCATAGCCTTTCTCCTGAGATTGCCAGCAAGGGCTAATGAGTGCCAGTCCTGCTGGTAGTTTTAGGATGCATAAATTAACCAAGACTCTTTACCCCTGTCCCAAATCTGGTGCCAGAAGATAATTTTTGGCCATCACTGTGTCAGGCTGGCTTTGAACAAGTGCCCTAGAAGAGATAGTCACTAAAATTCCTTCCCCAATTTCTTCAGCCACCCAAGTTCCCCTCTGACTGCTGGAGTTGGGGTATTTCCCCTCTAGAAAACCACTCTAGAAACCTGGTTAGAGGTGGGGAGTAGGACAACCCTAGGAGAGAAGCACAAACCTCCATGAATGTTTCTTGAAAATAAATATTTTCTTTTGGAGCCAGCCACATGAGGCCTCACGAGGCCATAGAGCAGTCTGAGATGGGCTGTTGATTATTTTTGGGGTGGAAGGGAGGCAAGGGACATGGCCAATGGTAAGTGGGAGTCAGGGATTAAATGTGTTTTCAGTTGGCATCAACTAGCAGCTTCCTGGGCCTGTGGTACATAGTTTTCTCCAAAGGACAATTCCCTTTGTTCCCAACCAATGAGTGGAGTAAAGTCCAAGCATCTATGGAGGTAAACATCCATTCTCTCAAAAATGGATGGGCAATCCCTGGGTGGGAGAGGGGGGTATTTACATTTGGGCCCCATTATTGCAGACAGGTATTTGTGTCATGTGAGTGGGGGAAGGACGATTTTCTGAGTTGACGAGGCAGATTTGATGCACTGCATGGTGGAAATGAGGGGATTTTAATTAGCACCATGTGTGAGGATGCAGAGACTATCGTGAATCCAGCACCGGAGCAAAATGTCAGGCTCATCCCCTCGCGAGTGGGGACTTGCATTCTCTGAAACAGGGAGCCTCCCACTTGACTAGCCTGTGGGATTGCCCCAGGATTAGAATAGCCAGGCCTAATGACACACTGTACAAGATCATGGATTATTTTACATAGGCAGGAGCATCTTTCCCAATAGGAAGTGGGGCCTCTATGTACATGTGTTATGTGTAGCTAGAGGAGTGCAGGAGGCAACCATTTTTGAGTGAAGAGGTCCCATGAGGCTCTTCTCTAAACAAGCACCTGCCCCATGGGCCTGTGAGCTGGGACGAGATGACAAACATCAGGAGGTGCCGTCTCTGCCTCCCCCCTCACAACACCAGTAGTTGAAGTCTATTGACTCCTTGCTTCCTCATGTCCTGTTTCAATCCCCCCTCCCCTCTCCAGAGTTGGTGGAGGGAGCTGGGGAACAGGCTTCCCCGGATAGGGCAGAGAGCGTAACTGCTCTGGGGCCCACATTCCCTCCAGCCCCTTCTGCAAGTGCATGAGCGTGAGCACGCTCTGGTACTTCCTACCGAGAAAACAAAAACAGAGAAACAGGTGACTGATTAAAAGAGTTTCCCCCTCTGTACATGAGTCTGCAGACAGGCCGACAGCTGGACGTTAAATAATTCTTCCATAATAAATGATTGGAGATAAAAGCCAGCCCCTGCTGCTGTTTGGATTGCTCTGTCTGCATCTTTGTTTCTAGTTTGTTCCCCGGCCGCTGTGGGCTGGCACCAGTGCCGTCAGACCTTGGCCTCTAGCATTTCTAGGAAGAGTTTGTGCATGGGGACCTTGCCCTGCAGTTTGATGCTGTAGAAGTGCTGCACCGCTTTGGCGGCCGTCTGCCGCAGGAGGGGCAAGGTCAGCAGCAGCTTGCCCGCCCGCCGCGGCTCCTCGTGGCGCTGACTCAGCTCGTAGTCCTGCAGGGCTTCATGGAGAAGGTCCTGGAGTTTCTGCACCGCCTCCATGTCCTCTATGTGCATGGAATCTGTGCGGGGGGATGAATAGCAAAGAGCAACGGTCAAAAAACAGAACTGCATTTTTCATGTGAATCTAAGGCTTTGTCAATGCTGCAGCTGCTGGAAAGTAGCTCAGGGCCCATGTGAGAAGAGCTGGCAGGGTGGGTGTGCCCCCAGCGTGGCTGCCTGTGCCAGGCTTTGCAGCACTCTGGCAGTGGGTGCTCAGGGGTCACTAGGGTTGCAAAGGGTGGCTGGTGAATTGCATTATCAACAAACCACTTCTACAGGTGGGCTAAAGAGCTGTGTGAGAACGATGCCAGCCTGAGGTTAGGCTGGGTACTTGGCTACTCCTCGGCTTACCAGCCCTCTGTGTTCCTGAGGGGGAGCGGCATGAACAGTGAGGGGCTGCTGCTATGTCACCAATCAGAAGTGATCGCAGTAGGTATAATTAACACTTCCACAGAGCTTCACTGTATGAACTAATTGCTGAGCAGCTGCTTGGGGTGGCAGAGAGATGGAAACGCTTCCTGGAGTACTGGCAGGACCATACCCAGCTCAGGACATGGTGGAGCAGAGGCTCACAGAGCGGCGACAGTGTGGTTTTTAACCAGCAAAAATAAAACTATCCTTTCTTCACAGTCCCCCCCGTTTGCTGAGCAGTGTGACTGGAGTGGCTGCGCAATCTAGCTGAGCACATGGGCAGCTGCTAACACCACGCTTTTGCCCTTGAGGTGAGTGCTTACAATCGTACTTTGCCGGTCTCAGTGTGCTTTACAGATAAGCCTCAAACCCCAGCTGAGAGGGAGGTGTGTTACAGATGGGGAAACTGAGGCACAGAGCTGCTAAGTGACTTGTCCAAAGATGCAGTGAGTCAGCTTCAAAGGAGAACACCAGATCTGACTCCTTATCACTAGCTCTATGTCCCAGCTCACACTCCCTGTGTTCATTCCCTTAGGGGCAGTGGGATCAGGTGGAAGCGTGTACCTTGCTGTGCTTTATATACCAGGTACTCTTGCAGTGGGGTTGCTGTTGTATGGTAGGTGAATCAGAGTAACAGTGCTGCTTCTCTTTGCCAGCTGATTTCTATAGGCTGAAGAGCCTTAGCAGCAATGTATTTCCCATTTCCTCGCCTCTGTGTTTCTTTCATAAAGACCCAGCCGCACCCCAAACCCATTCTCTATGCTAAGAAGAGCTGAGAAGAGCTCCAAATCTGCAGCAGCCTGCAAAAACTAAAATAACATTGCAGGATTAATTTCCCAGCAATCCATCAGCGAGCCAGTGTTGATTGCATTGATAAACTGTTAATTACAAAATCAATGGCTATGAATTTTTACAGCTGCCAGAGCACCGAGGAGGAGGGAGGCTGCCAGGCTGTGGCCCACAGGGGCACATGGCTTGGTAATCTAAGGACTCCCTCCTAATGTGCATTCAGCAAGAGCCATGCCTGCACTTCTGCAGAGCTCCGTGGATGGGGAACAGAGTGCACATGTGATAATGGACAGCCAGTCTGTTGAAGTTGCTGCAAACAGGGCCTATTACCTCCCCCAACAACAAAAGTTTAGTTTAAGTTGGCACTGGGGCCCCACAGGAGTAGGGGTCTCCATGTTCTACCATCACAGAATTTGTGGCACAGTTCACCCCTTAGAATCATAGACTATCAGGGTTGGGCGGGACCTCAGGAGGTCACCTAGGCCAGGGGTCTCAAACACGCGGCCCAGGGGCCGCATACGGCCCGCAGGGTTGTTTTCTGTAGCCCGCAAGCTCCTCCCGGGCCCCCAAAGCATTTATCTAGAGCGGCTCCAGCCCGATGCGCACCGGGAGAAGGGCAGGCTCCCTGCCTGCCCTGCCCCCTGCTGCTCCAGGAAGCGACCGGAACGTGGGGGCATAAGGCTCTGTGTGTTGCTCTTGCTTCAGACAGCGCCCCAGCAGCTCCCATTGGCTGCAGTTCCCCGTTCCTGGCCAATGGGAGCTGCTGGGGGTGGTGCCTGAAGCAACAGCAACACACAGACCCCTGTGCCCCTCCTCCCACAGGTTTCGGCCACTTCCCGGAGCAGTGTGGGGACAGGCAGACAGGCAGCCTGCCCTGCCCCCAGTGCGTGTTGGGCCGAAGCCTGCCCCCCCCAGCCCCTCCTGCAGCCCAACCCGCTCCTGCACCCCACACCTCAACTCCCTGCCCTGAGCCCCCACCACACCCTTCCTGCCCTCCCTGGGGGCAGGAAGGGGCAGAGTTGGGGTGGGGATTTCAGGGAAGGGGTTGGAATGGGGGTAGGGCCTCATGGAAGGGGTGGAGTGGGGGCGGGGCCAAGGGTGGCGGAGGGAGGTGTCAGTAATGCAGTCCTTGGCCAATGTACTAGTCCTCATGTGGCCCTTGTGGTCATTTGAGTTTGAGACCCCTGATCTAGTCCAACCCCCCTGCTCAAAGCAGGACCAATCCCCAGACAGATTTTTGCCCCCGATCCCTAAATGGCCCCTTCAAGGAGAACTCACAACCCTGGGTTTAGCAGGCCAATGCTCAAACCACTGAGCTATCTCTCCCCCCTTGCTGCAGAACTGTGCTCAAATCACCTCAGCACTATGTCTTCAGGCAGGGCAGCTGCAGGAAATAAAGGGATAAGGTTATGGACAGGATGAGATGCCCCTAACTAACTAGGGCTCTGGGCTAAACTGCAGGGAACCCCTCAGCACTAGAATTTAAATGAATCTCTGCCCCTTTGGGTTTTTCCCCTTCCTCTGAATGCTTAGGCTCTGGGTGGCAGTGGCTGACACTGTGGTGCACACAGCACGGAGTAATGGCAATTGGCGAGTCAGAACCTGCTCCCTGCCGGGATGTTTAGAATGAAGTATTGGGAAATGGTCGTCTTCACTGCTCTTTATCTGTTGGTTATTCTCCAAATAAAACCACACTCATTCCCTCCAGTAGTCCCACACAGCATCTGCTTGAAGCTTTACACACAAAAAGGGTC
The DNA here is from genome assembly GCF_013100865.1 of Trachemys scripta elegans. Lineage (NCBI taxonomy): Eukaryota > Metazoa > Chordata > Testudines > Emydidae > Trachemys > Trachemys scripta. The sequence goes on from NC_048301.1 coordinate 41,354,150, forward strand.
CGTGATCTGCCAGGGCTCCAGCAATGGAAGCTGTCTCCCAGCAATCCCCTGTCTGTGCCCAGCTGAGTCACTCGGCTTCTTCACATAGACTTTAAGGCCGGAATTGACCATTGTGATCATCTAGTCTGACCTCCTGCACATTGCAGGCCACAGACCCTCACACACATACCAACGCTCCAGGATTGTCCTGGAGTATCCAGGAATTAAAGATTAATCTTTAATGTGATGACACCTCCAGAACTATGTACCACCAAAATTGGCAATCCTACACACACACCCCTCTTTTAATAGATCCATAACCTCTGGCTGAATTATTGAAGTCCTCAAATCATAATTTAGAGTAAATGGTGGTCTCTCTCTAAATTTGAGTCTTTAGTTTAAACTAGCTAGTGCCCCATGCCCATGCTGCAGAGGAAGGTGAAAAACCCCAGTGTCTCTTCCAATCTGACCTGGGGGAATAAGCATGTGGGCAAGACCCACCAAGCAGATACCTGGGAAAGAATTCTCTGTAATGACTCAGAGCCCTCCCCAGCTAGTGCCCCATCTCTGGCTACTGAGGATTTTTGCTAGTAGCAGTTGCAGATGGGCCACATGCCATTGTAGGCAATTTCATCATACCAGCCCTTCAGCATTGATCAAGTTCAGTCTTGAAGCTAGTTAGGTTTTTTGACCCCACTGCTCCACTTGGAAGCCTATTCCAGAACTTCACTCCTTTGATCGTTAGAAATCTTTGTTTAATTTCAAGCCTAAATTTGTTGAGGGCCAGTTTATATCCATTTGGTCTTGTGTCAACAATGGCACTTAACATAAATAACTCCTCTCCATTATTTATAGAGAGCAATCATATCTCCCCTCAGCCTTTGTGGGGTTAAGCTAAACAAGTCAAGCTCCTTGAGTCTCCTCTCGTAAAGTAGGTTTTCCATTCTGGTCATTCTAGTAGCCCTTCTCTGCACCTGTTCCAGTTTGAATTCATCTTTCTTAAACATGGCTGACTAGCACTGCACGTAGTATTCCAGATGAGATCTCGACAGTGCCTTGTATAATGGCAATAACACTTCTCTCTCTCTGCTGGAAATACCTCGCCAGATGCATTCTAGGATTGCATTAGCCTTTTTCACGGCTGCATCACATTGGTGGCTCATAGTCATCCTGTGGTCAGCCAATGCACCCAGGTCTTTCTTCTCCTCTGTTGCTTCCAACTGATATCTTTCCAGCTTATAGCAAAAATTCTTGTTATTAGTCCCTACATGCATGACATTGTATTTTGCTCTATTACATTTTATCCCATTTCTATTACTCCAGTTTTCAACATACTCTAGATCTTCTTGTATGCTATTCTGATCCTCCTTCATATTGACAATACCTCCCAACTTTGTGTCATCCACAGATTTTATTAGCACACTCCCACTTTTTGTGCCAAGGTCATTAATGAAAATGTTAAATAAGATTGGTCCCAACACCAATCCCTGAGGAACTCCACTAGTAACCTCCCTCCAGGCTGACAATTCACATTTCAGAATGACCCACTGTAGTCTCCCTTTTAACCAGTTCTTTAGCCACCTTTCAAGTCTCTCATTAATCTCCATCTTTTCCAATTTAACTAACAATTTCCCATGTGGAACTGTAGCAAATGCCTTACTGGAATCCAGTTAGATTAGATCTACTGCATTTCCTTTGACTAAAAAATCAGTTATCTGCTCAAAGGAGGAGATCAGGTTCATCTGGCGTGATCTAACTTTTGTAAAACCGTGTTGTATTTTATTCTAATTACTGTTTATCTCTATATCCTTAATTATTTTCTCTTTCAAAATTTGTTCCAAGACCTTGCGTATAATTGAGGTCAAACTAACAGGCCTGTCATTTCCCGGATCACTTTTTTCCCTCTTTCTTAAAAATAGGTTCTATATTAGCAATTCTCCAGTCAGAAGGCATGACCATCCCTCCAGTTTACAGATTCATTAAAAATCCTTGCTAGTAGGTTTTTAGTTTCATGTGGCAGTTCCTTTAGTATTATTCTATGGAGATTATCCAGGTCCTCTGATTTGGTCCCATTAAGCTGTTTGAGTTTAACTTCCACCTTGGATGTGGTAATTTCTGCTTCCATATCCTCATTCCCAATAGCCACCCTGCCACTATTCCCAAAGCTCTTTATTAGCCTTATTAAAAACAGAGGCCATGCCTAGATTATCTTTCATCTCCACTCTCTTCTTAGTGCTTAGCAGCCCCACTTCTTCTTTCCTTATTGTTTATATAGCTATATAACCTTTTACTATTGGCTTTAGTTTCCTTTGCGATATCCAACTCTGTTTGGCTTTTGGCAGTTCTCACTTTTTCCCTAAACTTTCTGTCCTCCAGGAGATAGCTTTCCTTGCTGATCTGTCCCACCTTCCATTCCTTATAGGCTTTCTGCTTTCTCTTAATAACCTCTTGGTGGTGCTTGCTCATCCAGTTTGGATGAATTGTTCCCCCCCTGTGCTTGGGATGCAGGTTTCAGATAGCTTCTGCAACTTTGACAAAGTAATGCAGGTGTTGGCCATTTGCATGCAAGCATTTATACGTGTCACTGCATTTGTGCCCCTCGATATGGAAATTGAATCCATAGTGACATTATAAGGACATTAAGGTTAAGTCCAGTACTAAAAAGTTAGAAAATGCCAGCCTAAGTTTAGCTTAATTCAGCCACGTGTATGTATAGATTGTGATACAGTTTTTAGTTACATGATCACATCCTATTTTTCCCACAGGAAAAAAACAGACACATGCAGGGAGATCTTACACGCTGTTGACTTTCAAACATTCGAGCAAGAAATACCGGGACTGTAAAAACCAAATTCTGCTTGCAGCTGTATTGCACCAACCCATTGAAGTCAAAGCAGTTGCACCCCTGTAACTTTAGCCCAACCGGGTGTGTGTTTGGGTCTGTAGCTTCCTTCACATCACTGCTCTGGTTTCTGCTCCCTGTCTAATGGAGGGACCCTCCTTTTAGGTTGGAGGCTATTTCTTCATAAAGAGTTTATTAGATTGTGGAATGGTGGCTTTTTGGCAATCAAGAAAGCCCATCTTGGTCCATTCCAAAGTGAAGGCAGCAATTAGAAATATAAAAGCAACTCATAACAAATGGAAAAAGAGGTAAATAGATGGCAATCAATATAAATTAGAAGTGATGAAGTGCAGAAAATTGATAAGGGAAACTAAGGACATCAGGGAAAAATCCATGGCTGGCAGGCTAAGGACAATAATGAAGGTTTATTTTAAAAGTATATTAGGAACAAAAGAAATTCTAGCAACAGTACTCCATTACTAGATGGAAATTGTGCACTTGTTAATAATGATGCAGAAAAGGCAGTAGTATTCAATAAACATTTCTGTTCTGTATTTGGAAAAAAGCAGAATGATGTAATCTCATTATCTGAGGATGATGAACTACTTTCCAGTCCATGAGTAACTGAGGACGACGTTAGACAACATCTAGGTATGAACAGGTTTAAAATCAGTAGGCCCAGATAACTTGTACCCTAAAATATTTGGCTCGAGAGCTTTGTCTCAAAGATAATTTTTTAATAAATCAGGGAAAATCCAGAATACTGGACGAATGCTAATATGCCAATATTCAAAAAGGTGAAGCTCAGGGAATTAGGCGAGTTATCCTGAGTTCAATCCTAGGAAAAATAATGGAAAAGCTAATTCAGGATTCCATTAATAAAGAATAGGAATATGACATTTGACAGTCAACATTATTTGATGGAAAATAAGACGTCAAATAAACCTGATTTTGTTCTTTGAGGAGATTGCAAGTTTGGTTGATAAAGGTAACTGAATAGATATAACAGACGGAGACTTTTGTAACATGTTTGACTTAGTAGCACACAACACTGATTAAAAAATTAGCACTATAGCAATAAAGCATGTTAACTGGCTAACTGACAGATCTCAAAAAGTAGTTGTCAATGGGGAATCATCTTCAAATGGGGTTGTTTCTAGTGGGGTTCTGCAGGAATTGGTACTAGGCCTGATGCTATTCAACATTTTCATCAATGATCTGGCAGTAAATATAAAATCACTGCTGGTACAACTTGTAGGTGACACAGATTGTCAGAGTGGTAACTAATGATGAGGACCGTGTGATCATACAGAGCAACCATTGAAACAAAATGCCAAGTTAGCCATCTAGGGACAAAGAATGCAGACAACACTGCTAGAATGGGGAATTGTATCCTGGAGAGCAGTGAATCTGAAAATAATTTAGAGGATCATAGTGGACAAGCAGTTCAACGTGAGCGGCCACTGCAAAGCTATGGTAAAAAGGACTAATGTGGTCTTATAAACGGGAGTAGTGAGTAGGGGGAGGACTTTACTTCTGTTACAGCATTGGGGGAACCGAGACTGGAATAATGCATACAGTTCTGGTGTCCACGTTTTAAGAAGAATGTTGAGAAATTGAAGAGGGTGTAAAAAAGAGCCACAAAATTATTCAAGGGCTGAAAAAAATGCCTTACAGTGAGAGATTAAACAGCTTGATTGGTTTAGTTTACCAAAAAGAAGTTTGGGAGCTGACTTGATTATGCTGTCTGAGTACCTTCACGGGGAGAAAATACAAGGCACTAAAGGGCTCTTTAATCTAGTTGAGAAAGGCATAACATGAACCGATAGCTGGAAGCTGAAGCCAGACAAATTCAAATGGGAATGTAAAGACAAACTGTTTACAGTGAGGGTGATTAACCATGGAACCAACTATCCACGGAAGTGCTGGATTCTCCATTTCTTGATATCTTCAAGACTGGAGGCCTTTCTGGGAGCTCTGCTTTAGACTATTACAAACACAGCTCATTGAGCTCAATACAGAGTAACTGGGTAAAGTTAAATGGCCTGTGTTATAGACTAGATCAGGGGTTCTCCACCTTTATTCTTTCTGAGGCTCCCCCCAACTCCACCGCCCAGCTGTGTCACGACATATTTTTTTCTGCATATAAAAGCCAGGGCCGGCATTAGGGGGTAGCAAACGGGGCAAGTGCCTGGGTCCCCATGCCCTGGGGGCCCCGCAAAGCTAAGTTGCTCAGGCTTAGGCTTTGGCTTGAGCCCTGGGTGTGGGGCCTTGGGGCATCAGCCCCATGCAGTGGGGCTTCGGCTTTATCCCTTGGGCCCCAGCAAATCTAATACTGGCCCTGCTTGGCAGACCCCCGAAACCTGCTCACGTCCCCCAGGGGACCCCAGATGTCTGGTTGAGAACCACTGGACTAGATGATCTAATGGTCCCATCTGGCCTTAAGCTCTATGAATCTCTGAAAGCTTAGGCAGGCAAGTCTCATCATGCAGTAGCTTTAGCTCTGGTGACTTACACATCTGTCCACCAGGGAACAGTGAGAGTAGCAACCTTTTCAGCTGCATGTGCATTATTAACATAGCACACACTATCTGTTGTGATTTGGGGCAAGCTCTTACTGCCCTAATCCCAACCAGTGCGCCTCACTCTGCTCTGGAGGGCCTCTCCCCATTTTGTAGCTGAACTGGAGTTTACTCTCTGTGGCCTGTTCAGACCTTGGATTCTCTGATGAGGCTGCTAACAAAGGGGGACAGTTAGTGCCAACTGGAGTGGTGGTTTTGGTGTTGTGGCCAATTGTCAACTGGGATTGGAACCCTCAACTAAGTTCACACTGGCCAACACCCCATCCGTTTGAGTAGGATGTAAAATTTGATTTTACAGTCTGACTTCTCTATAGTCACCACTGAGCTGGGCCAGATTCAAACAGGGCCTTAGAAACAAAAAGTGCTGAATCCCATTTTCCAAGAGCCATCCAGCTCCCCCTGACCTGGGCTTGAATAGGAACTGGTGACTTCAAGGTAAAAGGCTCCATATCCCATTCTGTGATCCAGCCTGTCCCCCTGACCTAGGTCTGACTGGATCCAGTACACTAGTGGGCAAATTCAGTAGTTTTCTCTCCAAAAGCCAGCCAGTCCCCCCTCTCAACGAACCTGAGGCCAGATTGGAGCTGGGGACTCGTGAGTGAAAGGGCTCATATCTCATACCTCAACTCCTGCTCCAGCCAATCATTCCTCTCCAACCAGGGCCCATATTGGGAGCAGCATTCTAAGAGGGAAAAGGGTCTATACTCTATTTCCAGACCCCTGAAGATAAGGCCTACATTTTCACCAGGTACTCAATTCACTTCTAAGCTGAAAGAAAAACAGCGTGAGAGAGTGGGCGCTGTGTTAGACCCACTGGAGAGACTCATTGTTACCAGGAACCAGCGTATAGCCAGGCACTGATCCTCTGACTTTTCAGGAGCATCCTGGAGTGCGAGATCCATGTTGGCCTTGGCTCCCTGAGCCTCACATCAGTCCGGGCCATGGTTTTTACCTGAGTTGGCAAGGGCCAGGGCCTTGAGTGTGACAAACTCCTCCTTCTCCACCTTCAGCTTCTTGTACCGGCGCACCAGCTGCAGGATGGCCAGGTAGAGCTCCAGCAGCCCTGTCAGGCGCGAATGCTCCTCATCCATGATGTAGTCCTCGGCGTAGACCAGCTTGTCCTCGTAGGGCAGTGAGCGGTACACAATGCCCAGGATGAGGATCTCCATCCAGGCGCTCTGCAGGAGGCTCATCTGGTCCCCCAGGGAGAGATTAGAGAAACCTGACAGGGCAAATGACAAGCAGGGTCAAACTGGGATGGGCTCCAAAGGCTGTATCCCCAGCAGCTCCCCAGTTTTTCTGGGAATCACTCCATCTTCCCAATCCCCTGCACATTACATGGGGTCACTGAGCATCTCTCCAAAGCCTGTGGCGAGCCTCCCAGCCCAGGTCAATATACTTAAATTTGTGGGGATTACACTAGCACTCAAAAACTGCTGTGGAGACAGTGCTCTGAAGTTGTGGCCTGGGCTTGAGCTCTAATGCCGCCTCCTTCCCCCCAGGCTTCAAAGCCTGGGCTGCTATGTCTACACAGCTATTTTTAGTGTGTGATTGGGAGCCCAAGTCTTTTGACCTGCGCTGGGAAGCTTGCTGCCGTGGGCCGTGTAGACATGCCCTGTCTAAGTACTTACATGGCCCTCATCATGTAGTGGCTGGCACCTCTGGAATTTACCCATCTCTCCACTTCCCAGTCCACCTGCAGCCCTGCCTGGAATCCATCCTTTGGGTTCCCCATTTTCCCTTGAGGCACTGTCCTGAATACAGCCCAGTCCTCAGGCCACACTATGGTGGGATGTACCCTGACCCTGTTCCTCCTGCAGTTCTGCCTGGCAGGTACTTTGCTCCCCTGTTCCTCCTGCTGTATTTTCTGTAATGCAACCTAGAGGAGAGGTGCACTCTGCTCCAGTGTCTGACATACAAGGGAGTGTGAGAAAGATTTCTCCTGAAATGATCAGACCTCATAAGAAGCTTCTCATCAGAAAAGCAATGAGGAAAAACTCTGCTGGAGCCTAAGAAAAAGGAGAGAGACGACAGAGATGACCTCAGGCTCTGTAGCAGCTTGACATTGGATCCCGAATGGACACAGCTGCCCTGTGTCCATTTGTCAGCAAATCCTAAACACAGTCCCTGCCCACCTTGTCAGAGACCTGAGCGGGTGTCTGTCTCTGTTTAGCAGCACTGGGGCAGCCTGTCCTGGCAATAGAGTTTCACAGCACTGAGTTGAAATGGGAAGGCCTGAGTATTTCTAAGCAGCAGCAACTTGGTGCAGCATTCTCTCCCCTCCCTCACCTTCAGGCTCCCGCCTTTCTCTCCAACACTGGCTTTTTTTCCCCCCTCTAGTTTTCTCTCCTAACTCAGCGTCCTCTGCCCCTGGATCACTCTCCTCCTGCAGCCCTGTCTGAGCTCATTAGCCTCTGCCTCCGAGACTTCCCAGCCCGACAGGCTGCGAACTGTGCGCAGCGAGATGCCCTTTATTCTCACAGTCTTCACCGCTCACGTCGCTGTGTCTGGGCCCAGGTAACCAGCCACTGCAATGATCATTTGATTTCTCTTGTTATCAAGTCAGCAATTAACAAAAGAGCTGGTGATTGCTGTATTGACCGACTGTAGGTTCTATTTTTCTATCTGTGCTATCTCAGCCCAAGGAAGTGAGGGCAGAGGGATGGGTTAGTCTTATTTATTTATCACTACGCCATGTTTTGTGTTGTGTTGCCAGGGGAAGCAAAGGGTGATAATGGCATGGCAGCCCTTGGACATCCAATTTCCCTTATCAGGCCCCTGAATAGAAAAGAGGCCCCAGGCCACATTAATTAACAGATACCAATCAGCTGTCACGTGTTGTGTGTGTGAGGTCTGGGGGTAGCAGTGGGTGGGAGGAAGGAATCGATAATCCATTGGGGAGGAGTGCCAGAGGGAATAAGGGAACAGCTAAAGACCACCAGGGAAACGAGCTGGAATAGAGAGTGAAATGAGTTAGACTGAATCCCTAGCTGAGTGCTATCTGCCCAACAGCGTCTGGTCTATCATCGCTGTGTGAGGGATGCTCGCGCACAATCCCCATTGTCGCAGGCGTCTCTCCAGATAACAATCCAGGCCTGTTCCAGGCCCTGAATATGTTTGTATAGGAAGGACCTGCTGTGTTCTTAAGTTAGCTAAGGTTGGCCAGGAGTGCATGGAGGTCTTGGAGGTTTAGGTGTTCACATCAGCAAAGTTTTGGGCCCCCTACTGCAGGCTGTCACACCCAAGAGAACAGTAACATGTGGGTTCCTTCTTTAAAAAAAATCTGTTTCTCTGAGACCTGCCTCTTCCTTTGTCCTCAGCCTCTCCTCTGGCAGCTAGTATACAGTCCCCTTTTACCCCAGCCCCTAAAGGCAGCATTCTGAGTAAATGGGAGAATGGTCTGATGAGAAGTGTGCATCAGGCTCCTGGCCTCTGGATTTCTGATGCCTTGCTGACACTGCCCTCTGCTGCATGTGGAGCTGATGCTATCCCCTCTGGGAGAGAGGATGTCTGCTTTGCAGAGCAGTTATTATAGCTTCGGTTCCCAAAGTTTATAGCCTCTCTCTCTCTCTCCTATCTGCACTCCCCATTCCCTACCCTCTATCCAACCACTTTGGCATTAGCCGTTCATTCAACTACAGAAAGGAAGGCTGGTCCAGTGCTTCAGGTTCTAGCCTTGAGGACCCTAGCTTCAGCTCCCATAGCTGTCTTGGGTCAGGTGCTTAGTCTTCATCTGCCTCAGTTCCCAATCTGTAAAATGGGGATAATAGCACTTCTCTTCCCGAAAGAGGTGTTGTCACAATAAATACGGTGAAGATTTTGAGGTGCTCAGCCATATGGTAATGGGGCCCAGACACACAGGATTTCCTCCTGCTTTTCTTTTTGGATAGTGTCAATCAGTTCTTCCAAGTTATCTCCTTTCTTTGCAGCTGCCGGTGTGCACAGTATGTGGCCTTGCAGGTGTGTGTACAAAGTCCATCTTGCTCTCTATGGATCTTGTGCATTGCTTGGATTCTTCTGGCCTCACAGAGCAATGCTCAGACCCATCCACCTCTGTAAGTACACCTTATTAATCACCAGTCTTCCCATGATGTCATCCAGTAGCTCCCCAGCTTGACCTACTTGTCCCCAGGCCCAGTACGCAGTACATCCTTTCCCCACTGTGCTAGCATCATCTGGAACAGCCCTCTTTGCTCCTGCACAGACCTGTGTCCTAAACTGTCTCTTCAAAACACACCTTGGAACCCCACCTCCTGCTGGGTTCTGATTCCTAATGAACCAGTTAATTCCTGCCCCCTGGGCTCAGTCCTTCTCTCCAAAGTGTCACCTCTGCACCCTAACTCCCATCCCACCTGCAGCTGCTGGTCCAAATCCCTCTTTCACGCAGGCATGCTCTCCATTAACTGCAGTAGGCACCCATGTAAGAGCAGAATGTGGCCTGCTCCCTATACTGCTATTGTATTGTTACATACAGTGCCTCCTTTATGGCCTGTATAAATGGCAATCACTTGTGGAAAGGTTTGGAAAACTGCTAGAAAGTATGCTGGATGGAAATGAATTGTGTATATTAGATGGACCTATGCAAGTAGTTCTCAACCCTTCCAGGCTACTGTACCCCTTTTAGGAGGCTGATTTGTCTTGTGTACCCCAAGTTTCACCTCGCAAAGTCAGACACACAAAAAAACGGGCCACAGCACACTATTACTGAAAAACTGCCGACTTTCTCATTTTTACCATATACTTATCAAATAAATTGTGACCCCCAGGTTGAAAAACTCTGATATAGTATACAGAGCAGTATAAACAAGTCATTGTCAGTATGAAATTTTAGTTTGTATTGATTTTGCTAGTGCTTTTCATGTAGCCTGTTCTAAACTAGGCAAATATCTAGATGAGTTGACGTACCTGCTAGAAGACCTCTGTGTAGCCCCAGGGTACATGTACCCCTGGTTGAGAACCACTGACCTATGGCACCTGTGCCTGTCTCTATAACCCCTTTCAAAGATCAGTCACCACCAGAGATCTGTGATTTAAAGAGCCAGATTCTGATCTCACACTGGTATAAACGAAGTAACTCCATGGACCCCAGGCGAAGTGAACTCTGGATTTATGCTGGTGTCACTGAGATCAGAACCTGGTCCAAGGAGTTTAGGTAGAGATCTGTGGTGAGAACTAGAAGCAGTGAGTGAGTCTGTCCCCAGGAAGAAGGAAGCTTCCTGTTCTACCGGAGCTAGTTTGTAACAGTGTGAGGTTACGGGTCAGTTGGCATTGGCAGGGACTCCACACCGAGCTTCAGCCATTTCCCCTGTTCTTGTCCATTCTCCAGAATCTCTGCCAGTTGGGAGAGTTGGGAGAGTTATTGGCCATAAAGACCTAATCTATGTGCACAGCAAATTCACCAGCTGCCTCCTATTCCAATGAAGAAACAAGACTAGGGAGGCAGGTATGATAAGAAACGGTGCATAGACAAAACCCCACTGAATGCAAAAATAGAGATACAGGGTTAGATCCTCAGGTCTGGCTGAGCTTTGCTCAACACAGGGCAAAGACACTGTTTTATGTCACCTTTGTACTCCCCACCAGCGTGCAGCCAGCTAGAGGCTGTTTCAATCCCTGGTGCAGATTAGAGCACTATTCAGGCCTGCTCTAACTTCCAGCTGCAGGTTGCCACATCCCCTGTGGAAAGTTACTTGATTTGCCCTAGCTGATGTAGTGACATTTGGTTTTTTTATTTCAGTGATTTGGCAGGGTGAGCTCCCAGAATTTTTTTTTTAAACCCACACACATAATTTGTGGCAAGTGGAGTTCATAATCTGTTAATTTATTATCATTTCTGTCATCCTGGAGGGCCATTAGCAGAGGTAATAAAAGGGAGCTGTAATTATAGGATCTGAGGCCACTCCAGACACAGCTGCTGTCATTCCACTTGCCATATTTCATTCTGTGCTGGTGCTATCAGCTTCCTAGTGAGAAGAGCACAATGGCTACCTTGGGACAGCCTCTGTTGTTGTCCCTCAAGAGAAGTCTCCTCTTCCCGCAGAAAAGCATGTGTAAAAGGTAGATGAAATACAAAGGTGATTAACAGAGGGACTGGGTAGGAGGAGGAGAAGGAGAGTCTCATCCAAAGGGGAAGGACTCCAAGCTGGCTGGGGAGGACATTGAGCTAATAATGTTTGCTGAACACTTTTAAATCATGTTCTCATGTTCCTGATTGCAGGAGAGTGATTTTAGGCTTAATCTGTTTCATTTTGCTGATATCAAAGAACAAGAGTTTGCTCTGGGACCTGGTATCTGAAGTGCTGGTCCCATTCCTCTGCCTTGGGCTGAAAAACAGCATTCTAATTTAACACAAGACTGACAGATGTGATCTTTAGTCCTTTCGCCTTGTTCTTAGTGTCTGAGATCCAGGGGCTAGATTCACAAGCAGGGCTTAAAGAACAGGAGTACTTGTGGCACCTTAGAGACTAACACATTTATTTTGAGCATAAGCTCAAAATAGTCTGTATCTGCAAAAATGCATCCAAAGAAGTGGGCTGTAGTCCACGAAAGCTTATGCTCAAATAAATGTATTAGTCTCTAAGGTGCCACAAGGACTCCTGTTCTTTTTGCGGATACAGACTAACCCGGCTGCTACTCTGAAAACGGGGGCTTAGGCGCCTAACTGCCACTTTAGGTGCCAAAGGCTTTGGATACACTGGCAAGTGAAAGAAAAAACTTCTGTTGTTCAGAGATGTGTGTTTTTAACACCTCCCTAAAAGACAAAAGTTTTGTCAATGACAAGCACTGGTGTGAACAGCGCTTTGTTGGCAGGAGCGCTCTCCTGCCGACAACACTAACGCTGCTCGTTGGGGTGGAAGTTTTTTGTCGGCAGCCATGTCGCTAAAAGCTGCATAGTGTAGACATAGCCTTTAAGTCCAACATTTAGAGCCTCAAAAATCCCTATTCCCAGCAGCTCCTTAACACTGTAGGCACCTAAGTTTCCACTGATAAGGTCCCCATGGCATCTACATTTCTGCCCGGGTCTTGCGCATGCCCCCAGCTGCCCAAGTCCTGGGGGCAATGACAACCTAAGTAGTCACTTGAGCAGGGATTTGAACTCTCCCACATGAGTGCCCACCCACGGAGTCAGTCTCAGACTCTAACCCTCTATGGAATAAACTCCAAAACAAAAAGCACAGTCACAACTGGGACAGATCACAGCTATGAAAAGAAAACCACCAACCCCTCCCCATCCCAGACTTTTTGGTCTGAGAACTAAGAGGTCAATTTGATGTCATAGGCCATCATCAGATTGCCGTTTTGCCAAACTCATCTGTATTTTTTTCTTAGCCATTGCGAGCAACTGAACAACTGCAAACATAGTGTGAAGTGGAGTTTCAGGTAAGTCATTCTGTGCCTGAAAGCAGGCTGAACTGCAGCTCTGCCAGAGGTAGTATAAAATTACTGCAGTAACAACGGCCAGAGGCTCAAAGAAAATACACAGCAAATGTCCTTCCTTATCGAGGTAGATACCAAATCCGCTGGTGTTTGAAAAGGTTCAAAAGCCAATTGGCCATAAGTCTGGCCATGCAACAGTGGAACTCTCTGTTTCAGGCCGAAAGATCCCAAGTGTGGCCATTAAAGGAGCAGAATAGTAGGAGGTGTGCCATGGGGTGTATCTGAACTGCAGAAAAAGCCCTGGGGCAGCAAGTCTCATGGGGCTTGCACTATGAGGCTAAAAGTAGCAGTGTAGGTGTTCCCACTCAGGCTGGAGCGTGGGGGGCCGGGTCTCAGAGCCTGGGCTCCAGCCCAAGCAGGAACGTCTGCACTGCATGGGAACCCACAGTTTCCTCTGTCCCAGGAGAAGCCTTTATCTATTATGTGCTTCCCCTGTGAGTTACCTCTGACATACAGTTTCTGGTGAAATACCTGCCAATGTATATCCCTGTACTTGATGGGAACTCTATTATTTCGAAGGAACCACAGTGCCCCTCTAAGACAATCTTGTGGACAATTCAAAACTACTGAATGATGTTACGAAAAATATTCCTTCAGGACCCTCTGGTATAATGCGCTCCTAATGTGTGAGCCACGTGCCAGAATGCTGTTGCCTGGATTTGCCAATGGGAGATAAGTTTAACATCATAAACAAGCTGTTTGTAAGAAGGAGTCTGCTGGGCTGTTGCAGGAAAAATACCTGTAGGGGCCTCTTCCCCTTGGCCAAGGGCGATTTAAGTATTTTATACAAAGTGGGACAGCTTCAACAAGAGAATCCCAAGTGGCGGAAGGCATCTCTGGTCAGCCTTGACTTGAGCTAACTCCCTTTGAGGGGCTAGCTTAGGCAGCTCCCCCCTCAGCATACTGGCTTCTGTGAATCCCCTTTTTAGCTCTGAACTCTCCGCAGGCCTGGGTGCCTCACTTGGGGCTGTGAATTCTACTGGGTGGCAGGGTGCCTAATGGTTAGGCACTGCAAATGCTCAGCCCTAAGTGCCCCTTGGGAATCAAGCCTCACATGTCTACGAGCTCAGTTGTGTGGGAACCTGAGCGTGTGATCGCCCTGGTGTGTGAGCTCCTTGGTGTCTGGGGTTCGGGACGTGCAGACTCAAAGGAACAGACTGCATTGACATGCCCATTTGAGTCAGTCCCCTTCCCTGCGTTAAAATAAAATAAAAAGGTTGTATCCTATTTTACATGTATTAAAATCTCTCGTGTAAAGCACCCAGAGCACTTTGCTCTAAAAGCAATATGATTAGTTTATTACCATTGAGCTGGACTGACCCCTCTGACTGACCCAGGAGCTGTGTTGATTGGGTTGCCACACTGGGGTTTTTTCGCAGGAAAGGGAAATAGAGAGAAAATAGAGGTGGTTGCAGGAGGACCCTGTCCTTCTGGAAGAAAAAAGAGCCCCTTTTACAGAGTAGCAGTCACTTTGTGCTTACATCCCCATTCTAGGAGAACAGCAGCAGCACCAAGATGGGAAGTGCATTGGTTCCAAAATGAAATTCAGGGGGGGAAGCAGCTGTTCATTACAGGTGTAAGCAAGTGATCCCTGAGCTATGGTAGGGCATCCCCAGGCTGCAACACCTAGGTGTTTGGGAACTAATAGCCACAGTGAGAGTAACCTGTGAGTAACTGTGTTTGGGTATGTCTATCCAGCAAAAAAAAAAAAAAAAAAACATGGCAAGGACGCTCAGGGCTGGGTCAACTGACTTGGGCTTGCACTCCGGGGCTAAATATAGCAGTGTAGACATTTGTGCTGGGGGTGGAGCCCGGGCCCCACCTGAGCAGGAACATCTACACTGTTATTTTTAGCCCTGTAGTGTGAGCCTGAATCAGTTCACCTGAGCTCTGAGACTCACTCTTGTAGGTTTTTTTGGCTGTGTAGCCATACTCGTAGCTGCATTGTGTTAATGCCCTTTCTGTTAATGGAGTTAACCCTGCTGCTGGGTTAATGGAGCAATCCAGGCTGAGATTCCTCAATCAGCAACATAGCCTTGTTTGTGCTGAATCAGCCCCAGGTGGATTCTACAGCTAGCGAGTGGTGTAATCCCTGATACTGCAGATCTCCTCTAAGAAGGGCACCCCCGGCATTAACCTCCGCTCAGAAATACTGCCCGCACAAAGACCAATTTCTCCAAACTCTACAGTCAGGTGTGTGGCTCTGTGAAACACCTAATTCGTAGGCACCTAGCAAATCACTGGAACAACAATGAGAGCCACAAAGCCTGAGTTAGGCCCCTAGGCTTCCTATACAATGAATGGGGAGAGGTGTGAATAGGGAGAGGTAGGTGCCTAAGAATGGGATCCATAAAAGCCTGCTGCATGCTAGGCAGAGAGCTAGGTAAAGTAGTCAGTGGGTGATGCCAGCAAGAGGGGTGTGTCCTAATCCCCACCACCCGCCCCGGTCATGGAGATAGGCATCTGAGTCCAGGCTGCAGGCACCTATTTCTGCTTGCAATCCACAGCCAGGACCCGCTGCCTGGAGTCAGGTGGTGTAGGCGCCTCAGCCATTTCTTGTGAGGAGGAGGTGACCGTGGTGGCCTTTCTTACAACCTTTAACCCGGTGGTTTGGGTACTCACCCGGGACATAGGAGATCCCTGTTTAATTCCCCCCTCTCTGCCTGATGGGTAGAAGGAATTGGAACAGGGGTTGCCCATCTCTCAGGCAAGTACCCTAGCCATTGGACTAGAGAGTGTTCCTCACGCTCTAGGGCAGGGGTCTCAAACACGAGTTATTTCCTGCAGCCCGCCATAGCTCCCCTCTCCCCACCCGAGCGCGCTGCATCCCCGCTCCTCCCCCTATCCTCCCAGTGCTTCCTGCCGCCAAACAGCTCAGGGGAAGAGGTGGAGAAGAGGTGGAGCTGGGGCAGGGATTTGGGGAAGGGGTTGGAATGGGGCCGGGGCTGGGAAGAGGCGGGGCTTTGTGGAAGAGGTGGAGTGGGGGCAGGGGGAGGGCCTTTGTATCTTTGTATGAAAAGGTGTCAGTGATGCGGCCCTCAGGCCAATGTACTAGTTCTCATGTGGCCCTCGTGGTGATTTGAGTTTGAAATCCCTGCTCTAGGGCCAATTAATTTTTTTTTTTTAATGAAAGTAGAACAACTTTGACAAGAGAGACCCACATCAGAATATCCTGTAGCCCAGTGGTTTGGGCATTCACCTGAGAGGTGGGAAAACCCCTGTTCAAAGCCCTTCTCATTGGACAGTGGGGGAACTGAACTGGGGTCTCCCACATCCTAAGTGAGTACCCTAACCACTGGATGTAAGGGAGGCCCCCTTGTGGTGTTTGTCATGCTCTGAGTAAACCTACTAGATTGGGCTCTGGGTGGAAGACAGGCCTGTTTTCCCCTGGTTTGAGGATTTTGCTGGGGCTTAGGCATGAGAGGGGCATCTGGACCCGTGTCTGATGCACATGCCCAGAGGCAGAAACTTAGGGGCCTATGGAACTTTTCCAGTGGAAACGTAGGTGCCCAGTGAGTTTAGGCGCATATAGGGTTGGGTGATAGCTGAGTGGGGGTTTTGTGGATCACAATGTTATCTAAATCTGCACTTTAGGTGCCTAAATCCCTTTGTGGATCTAGGCCAAGGTACCCAAGAGTCCTCACTTCAAGCAACCCAGGAAATCTTCTCAAGGGGAGCCTCCAACCTTAGAATCCAATGGTGACAAATTTTACAGGGAAACAGTCACTCAGATCAAAGAGGAGCAGCAGCCAAAAAGAGAACAAGGACAAGCTGCAGAAATTAGTCATTGCGTGAGCCAAACGTCCGCCAGGCGAGGACAACTGAGCTGTGGCAGGTACTCCCAAATGATCAGACGGGGTCAAAAATGTTTCATGGAAACATGCTGCATGGCTGAAGCAAGGAACTGATTAATCAAGAAGCGGGATGGGAGAGTGTGAACCTGTGCTGAAGCTGGAGTAACGTGTGCAAGGTTTGGCAGATTAGGTCCAGTAGTTGAGTACAAAAAGTTCCTCTGGGCTGGAGGGAAAGAAGGGAGAGGGGATGAGACTGTTGTATCAGAATATTCATGCTGCATGTCTATCTGAAGCAGTCTTCTGCAATGCAGCAAAGTGAGCCCTGGGGACACCTTCTGAAATCCCTCCCCACTAGCCCCTGCACTTTTGCTATGCAATCAGAACTTCTGTCCAAGATGCCTAGGCATCTCCCCTTGATACTTTATGTTATGGAGCTTGACATAAGGTCAAGCCGTGGACTCAGAATGCAACTCATCCAACAGCAGGAATCACATGGGAGCCCCCAATATCTGAATGAGGGAGATGGCCACTCCTTCAATCCTGGACCTGTTACTACAGTGCTGATATTCTACATGGACTGCTGCTGCTGTGCTGAACAAACAGTATGGAAGTCCTGTGCATGCTCCAGTCAGCTTCCCCTTTGAGGTTGATCACATCACAGTCAAAGTGTTCCCAGCCTCCATCAACACAGGAAACAGGAGCTCAAAGCGGTGCCTTAATCAGTCTCCTGCATGAGTGGGCCTTGCTCTGTGGCTTTGCTCCTTATGGCTAGGAAAGCTTCCCCTTCAGATGGGCAGTGAGCTCCCTATTCTGTGGTGGTGCGACAGCACAGATCCTGCCCACTAGTGGCAATAGAGGAATATGACAACCTACATTTCCATTGGATACAATGTCTAGTTGCCATGGTTATTTACAAGATGGATTCAGACTGTCTTGAGCCAATGCAACATGTCATGCAAAATCACCGAAGCCTAACACTGTACCACCTAATCCCAAAGGCTAATCACCAGAAGTTATTGCTGTACCACCCAGTCACAGTCACTACTGACTGCTGTACAATATCATCTCTAAGGCTACCACATAATCCCAGGACACTATGTGTATATGATAATTAATTTACACAAATTAATCATATACTGTATTGGAACTCAATGCTAATGAGGGCTTCACCATGAGCAGCTTTCTCTTGAAGTAGATTCAACCCAGCAGAGTGCCAAGATAAAGTGATGCTCACAGAGGTAAATCATCACCTCCCCATGTCTTTCACACTAACACCCCCTACCCTAATTTCCCTTTTGTTACCTGGGATGTGCTTTGCCCATCCAATGATCACCACCAGTTCCCTGTCTGCTAAGTCACAGAGGGTTGTCAGTGCTTTGATGTCACTCTCCGGCATGGTGGGGTCAGGCATGGCATAAATCTTCTCTGGCTCTGCCACCAGCAAGTGGGAGACGATCTTAGTCACTGCAAATGTCAAAGGAGAAGTTACTACTGTACCTTTCAGGAGATGGTGTGTATGTAGCAGCTTTCAGACAACACTTAGCAGGATAAACAACTGATAGGAGTTTTCATACCATACGACCTGCAGTTTGGGATCTCAGAAATGTGTTTTGCTCACAGCGGGAGGGAGACTGCCCTGTAGTTAGTATAGTTTTTTCAAACTTCATCGGCTGCATATCCCTTTCCAAATAATATAGTCTACCAGGTACCCCCATCTGAGATAGGGTAATAATAGACCTATGATTAGATTGCCAAGTCTTCCTAACTAAAATGCGTTGTCCGCCATTACAGGACTTTTCTCATGTACCCCCGATGAAAGCCTGCGTACCCCTATGGGTATGTGTACCCCAGTTTGACAACCACTAGTGTAGAGGTTGGAAACTAGAATCTGTGATTCTTCAGTACTGAGCCAACACCTGTAGAAGTCTGACAAAAGCAGGAGCCCACTGTAAGACAGGCTCAGTTATACCAGGTAGATCCCATAGGGATATGACAGGGTGAAAGAAGCCTAAGATAAATGTGATGGACAAACAACTGATGGAATTTTGAGAAGTTCAGAAAACAACTTGGTGACATGGTAGAGCGAGATCAGGGTGTGGGGCTGATTTAGTGGATCTTGGGTGCAGGGAAGACCAGAACATCACTGAAGTTATACACTTAGTCTCTCTCTCCGAGAAAACTCTGGCTGATGATCCATAGAATCCCATCATCAATGGGCCACAGCCTCAGATGACACTCTTCCACCCACACACTACACTTATTGGAAAAATGAATATCTGACAATGGTGGTTTGTAATGGAAACAGAAGGGGACAACCACCACACAACATTATTTGTGCATCCATGGCACCAATAGAAAAAGAAGGTGTGCTGGCCTTAAGGAACACAATAGGAAGCTTGTACATACATGGCTTTTTGGCTGGAGGAGGGATCTGTAAGCTCAGATAAGTACTGCTCTCAGAGTCCAGTCTTCTCTTGTACTTCTGGCGTCCTCCGCGGACTCGATCAAGACGAACCCCTGCGGGCAAGAGAGGAAAGAAACTCATGGTCCCCTAGCAGTATCATAGTGAATTCTGGAATTTCACTGCTACCGCTTTGTAAGAGAGGAGGCCTGGATATTCGTCCTTACCCAGCAGAACTTCCCTGACCAGGCCACCTGGCCTGTCCACTTAATCCAGCACAGCTGTCCCAACAATGCCAGCTGGGCAGCTTCCTGCTCTGACATCACTGGGATAGTTACCTCTTCTGAAAACATTAATGAAGACAAAACCCAGCCCACCTCAACTCTTGAATCATTGTCTGTTTGGCAGATAAATTGAGGGCTTCAGATTTCAGTGCCCTCTGGATGATCATGTTTTTAAAAAGGAAGTCTCAGAAATGTCAATTGAACCTGCGCTTATGAAAAAAACCCTTTAGATTGTTCTTAAAAATGAAAAGTTAAATGTTCTGTGACCTTTCACTGTCTATATTTGAGGAAAGCTGCCCATAACAAATAGATTATGAAATATGAATAGAACCAAGATCTGTCGAGCAAGGCAACCCATAATGAAAGTAGAGCTAAATATAAACAGAAACAAGACGTTGCAACCTCTACCACAGTAAGGCAATGATAAAACTGAACTAGAGAGACCGTGAAGATTTGTAGCAACAACACCTCAAGTACAATGAGTTAAACAGCAAACAAAGCATCAAATACAACACCGAAATCACTATACCTATACAAACAGCAACAGCAGGATCAAGCATCAATACACTCAAGTCTAATACTTATGTAGAAGTGCAGCTGAACTTCTACATCAGTATTAGACTTGAGTGAATAGTGGAAAAATAAGACCATGAATAGTTGTCCAAATTATTAAATAAATTCCTTTCTTGTTGGATTTTTCACACTTGCTGTCTGGTCACCCTATCTAAGCTGGTCACTGATCCAATGAAGAGACCCACTGAACTCACAGAAAGTCAATGGGCCCTGGCTCCCACATCACAGGGGCACCTTGGAAAATTTTACCCCATCTTTCATATTTCCCTTCTCAGCACCGGGGAGCCTGGTTGGACGGCTCCTCCTCTGACATCCCATCAAGTTCCAGGGAGAGAAGAGAAAAAGAAAGCAGCAGAATTTGGAGCCTAGGGAGACCCAGGAAGAATGGTAGACCTGTGTGAGTACAAACCCGGAGTCCTGTATTAGCCAGGAGACCCCAAGACTGGCTTCTATCCTGTGACTTCTCCATTGCGATAAACGTGTTTGGATTTCAAAAGACAGAAACCCCATGAGGCCTCCACCACATGCTAGGCTGAAGTCAGTCAGTGAGAAAATATGCCTCCCCGGGAAGTGTTGAGTCAGCAGCAGAATGGGGAAAAGGCTGTGAAAGTGACAAACATCACAAATATGACTGAGTTGCCTGGCCCAAGCAGGGCTTTCTGAATGAACCACAGCTTCTCATTCCCCCTCACTAGAGGCTCGCAGCTCCTGTTTCTTCTATGTGCTGATGGGCAGATATGATATTAGAGGGTGGAATCACCTATCCGCTTAGTAGAGGAAGCTGGGAACCAATCTGCAATTCCCCAGAGTGCACTCTCTGCACATTTTGATGAAGCAAAAGGAAAAAAAACCCGGGGAGGGAGTCACTTTACTTTTACCAAGGAGACATGCAGACAGGCGCATTGTCCTCAGCATTTGGCTGGTGGAATGGCTGCACAGGTTGCAGAGGTATTAGGGATCCTCAATCAGATTATAGGGACACAAAGGACTTAAGTGCATTAAAAGAGATAAGAGAGAGAGACAAGGAGATTTACTCTCCATCCCTCCTTCCCTGGCTGAGTGGATACAGACCTGTTCCTCCAAGGACTTTGGCTTGTTAATTTTGAACGAGACTGTATTTTCCTCCTGTTCCCCATCCAGTGTGACACTCCTTGAGGCAAATGCTTTAAATAAGGTCACAACCATTGTTCTGCCTCAGCAGCAGCAGTATTAGCCTTAAAGAGACAGTGCATGGACTGACCCACATGAGAAACATCTCATCCATTTTCCAATTGCTAATCCGAGCCATTTGTAGGTGTGACAAGCAACTAAATGCATTTCAATCCATTTGTTACGTGTCTTATTATTGATCCTGGGTATAGCGTGCAAGATACTTGAGAGGTAAGTAACAAGAGAAGTACTCTGCCCCGAAGAGCTTACAGTCTAAACAGTCCCATACAGACACAGAAAGGGAGCTCAGCTGATAACAAGCACACTTACTTTTCTCTTGCACTTTTCACTTCCCTGGGTTTTGTTACTTTTCCGTTTGGTTTGTTTGTTGTCTGATTTTGTTATTGCCTCTTACGAGGAAGCGGGGTGGGACGAAGAAGGGCGTTAAAATGGGTTTCCAAGAGAGATGTGGAAGTGTGGTGGGTGGGGTGAGAGAAGCAGTGCCAGACCCGGAGCAGCACAGAGAGGTGGTATCAAGTCCAAAGCAGGATGAGTGCGGCTAGAGAGGCAGTGCCAGGCCCAGAGCAGCACGGGAGAAGGCAGATGAGATAAGAATGGGAGAAGAAGACAAATTGTGAGCGTGAGTAGAACAAGGCGGGTAAAGGGAGCAAAGAGATGAGATGAGAGGCACACACGAGCCAGGACACTAGGCTGTGCAGGGCCTGGAAACATACAGATGGATGTCAATCCGAAATCACATGGTTAAATACTCTGCTTAACTCCTTTGAGGTTGAATTGGAGGGTGTGACACATGGTATGAAAATACTTCGTGGGAGGTAGCCAAGCCTTTAGTGGACACACCTATGCATGATTTGCTGCCTTCAACCTATCCCAGGATGGGAGCAATGGAAACTTCTTACCCTCCAGCTGCTGTATGTCTTTCCAACTCATTTCACACATGGGCCACCACAGTCCAGTTCCCAGCAGGACAGATCACAAAATCACCACCACTACCTGGCACTCACTGGCCCCCACATTGGCAGCTTCAGCAGAGAGGCACAGACAGAGACTGAATTCCTTCCTCACACCTAGAGGGAGTCCCTCCACATTAGGCATGGGAAAGCCAGCTTTTTCTATTCCAGTTTTAGGGCAGGGGCTCCTTCTGACATGGACACTTTCGGGGCTGAAAATGTAAACAATCCCACAGATCTACTTGTGCTGTAACAAAGGGAGTGACACATTCCAGTCCTGTCACCTCTGAGCGGAACATCTGCGTTAGCCCTGACACGTATACGAGACTCCCTTCTGACCAGTGTCTGCCATGTTTGTCTGGCTCTCTTTGATTTGAGGTGTATGTTATTAGTTCCCCTGCCTGCCCTATCCCAAAGGGGGTCCCAAGACGAAGGAAGATGGAGGACCTGGACTTGTGTGTTTGCCTGGTCCTTTTCAACCCATCATTCTGCCCTGGTTAGGGCTGTCAGTTTTCTAACCGTCCTGTTGGTGCCACTCGTGTTCCAGGAGCTCATGTGAAGGGGTCTGTGCCAGTGCCAAGCCTCTGCAGTGTAAGAGCCAATCTGCTGATCTGTTCAAGCTCCCTGTAATTCTCTGCTGTGCCCCCTCAGAGAGACATCTGCCTGACGAGTTCGGGATCAGATGTCCCCTCGCTGACTTGATAACATCAGGCTTTGGGGTTTTTTTTTCTTAATGGAAGTAAAATAATTCCAGCGTTTTTTTTAAAAGCTGGACCCACGCCTAGTCTGTCGGAAGTAAAAATAGCCGAGTGTGCAGAGGCAGCAGCACAGGAAATCAGGTTTAGTTTCTCTTTTATATTCTGAGGACTAAAAATACTCTTAAAAGCTCTGTGAAGCTGAGCCCTGGCCAGTGGGAAATGCAGCCTAGGCCCAATATCAGCTGTCACGTCGAATTACTAGCCTCACATCACTTTCTATAGAGTCCTATCACATGCTCCTGAACAGACAGTAACAGAGGGATCTATCCCAGCCCGAAGGGCTCACAGCAGAGTTTTGCCAAGTGGCTCTGATGGGATGATTGGTACCCAGACTGAAAAGAACATAATTAAATGGAGCACTAAGAGGAATGCATAGGCCAGGGAGTGATGTTGTAGTGTTCACACCACCAGCATGGCTGTTCCCTGGACACAGAGGCCAGAACCTGCTTTCACAGGCTAACTGGAATCAGGTACAACTTCTACTCCAGTGCACCACTACCACTGGTATTCGTACAATGCCATAGCTGTGTGCTACACTCTGCAGGAAGATAAGGGAGAGGTCCCTGTCTCGAGCAGCTTGCAGTCTAAATTAGACAGATCGCCAGAAACAAATGATCCCAGACAATGGAAGCTGCAGGGAATGTAGTCTGGCAGTGGTAGGCTGAAGGGAAGGGGAAGAGCTCTCGGGGAAGTATTATTCCCAAGACATAATGCTGTGATTTTTCTTCTACCATTTGCTGTGTTTTGCCTTTAACCACAGGGGAAAGTGACTGGGATGTGTCGAGGTGCAGAGCGCTGACAGTAGGAAAATGGCGAAGAAGGATATTATAATTAGACTTGACACAACGGTAAAAAAAATGTGCTGCCAAGAAAAACCCTTCATTGGCCCATGGGGAGGTGGATGGGATGGGATCTAACAAGGCTCTGCTAGCTCTGTCCTCTATGATTCTAAGGCTCCAGGTGTAGAAGGCACCATGGAAAAAAGTTATAGACATTGATACACACTATGGCTAGCTTCTTAGCTGTATTAGGGCAACTTTGCACAGCTGCCTTACCCAGTCCCTGGAGGATCTACCTACTGTATGGCTGGTACAGCCCTTCCCATCAATGATTCCCTGCTGGCATGGCCTCTTTGGGGCCAAAGGCAGCTAGCATAGCCTAGAGCAGCTTTCAGACTGCGGAGGGACACCTGGCTGTTGCAAATCAGCAAAGACTGGGGTGGTCTAGGACCATCTTTGCACCCCTACCTGGCAGGTTTGCATCTCCCAGACCACAAACCAGCCTCTGACCTTATCTGTTGATTAGCTGAGTGGCATATGCAATGAGATCTCAAAGGAATTTTCGACATATATTTCGATTCAACAAACTTCCTCTCCTGCCCTGTTTGCACCCTCTTCCTCACACAATCACGTGGCAACAAATAAATAAATAAAAAATCAAACCATCTCTTCCCCACCAACCACCCATGAAACAAAAATACGACAAACAGTCCGAGCTCTAAATGATTGTCTCATTGAGCAGTTTACCTCTGCCCCTGGCTTCTGTCATCTCCCCTCTGTACCTCTCCCCATACAGGCTGTTGCCATTTCTTGTTATGCTATCAATCTAATGTAGGGTGAAATCCTGCCTTCACTGGCAAGAGCCATGCTGAAATGTGCCTGGTGCAGGGGTACCAGCCAAGTATCTGCTCCAAGAGCCATAGCATTGGCAGATCAGGGCAGGTACCAGCCACACTGCAGGGTGGGTTGTATTTCACTGTTCCTCTGAATACGTCAGTTGTGTCACCTGCCAGCTGGGTAGGAATTCTCTGCTGCCACTCAGGTGTGCTGGGGAAAGGCTGCCTGGACTCAGGGAGGTTGCACCAGCATAACAGAGCTCATTTTGGCTCCCTGTATTTATTGGTCACCAGCCACCAAAATCAAGTTAGAGGCAGGTTGGTAAGTGAAAGTTTCCTTTGTAAAGTAATACAGAGTGACTAGACTGCACTGACTATGACAGGACACTGCAGGCAGTGAAGGGTCTTGGAGGGTGAGCTTGGCCCAGTCCCATCATGCTGAAAGAGCAGTTGGTTCCCTACAATAGTCTTCTTTCCATGTTTTTGTTCAAATGTCAATAATAGCACTCTGTGTGGTGCACGTTTAGGCCAAATGCTGCACCGCTTAGGGCAGCAATACATGAAAAGATGCACAGGTACAATCGATATCACATGCCTAGGAGCAACACCACATGACAGTGTCGCCTCCTAGGCTTGCAGTACATGACATAAGCACATAATCTGCTGTACATCATTGCCCTGGGGCATGCAGTATCAAGTATAACCAAGCACCTTGCGGTGTCATCTTACACCTTACACTGATGCCAGTTTCGGCTGTATATTTGTCAGCTTCTCACCCAGACATCTCTGTGGCTTATTCCTCGCTGCCCTTTATGCATGCTCTCTCTCTCTCTCTCTCTCTCTCTCTCTCTGTATATATATATATTGAGTGTGTGTGTGAATATATCCATGTCTATACAATCTGTATTTGGTTGCAACCCTCTCCCCTCCACCCTTTGTATGGCATCTGCATTCTTCGATTGTAAGCACATCGGGTCAGGGAATCTTTCCAGGTTTTTCATAGCACCTAGTACAACAGAGCCCTGATCATGGCTGGACCCTCTGTGTGCTACTGTGCTATAAACGCTAATCATAAAGTGTATGGTTCTGCTAGATAATGCATGCCTCGGGGCAACACCACGGAGGAAAGCAATGCATGCCTCAAGCGAGGAGGTAATAGCACACAGCTCAGGTATATTGGGAGGAATGACACTAAAGATCAAGGATAATTTTTTCAGCAGGGTCCAAATGATTTAGGAGCCTAAGTCCCATTTTCAAAAGTGACTTTGGCCCAGATCCTTAAAGTACTTAGTGATTGCTCCACTCAGCATTGCACTGCCTAACCTCTAGGTGGAATTTTCAGCCCTGAGCTAGGTGCCCAGGCTCCCCATACAATTCCTGGGGAGATTTAGGTGCCTAAGGAAGGGCTTTTCAGAAGTCAGCCACCTGAGTGGGGGGCTGCCTAAGCTAGCCAGGAGTAAAATGCCAAGGAGAGCGGGTGGGGAAAAGAGAGAAGTTTAGGCTCCTAAGTGGCTGAGCTGATGTGCCTAGCTGATAGGCCTCCTGCCTCTTGGGATCCTCAGCTGCAAGCCCCCCTCCTGAAGGTAAGTACCTACACCAAGTCAGCAGCTTAGGTACCCCATACCCTACCAGCTGAAAATATCTCTCGCTTTCTCTCTCGCTTGCTCACACTCAATACCTTTCTGGTGCGCGCCCTACATTTGCCTGTACCCCCAGCTGCCCCTGGCCTGTCTCTGGCCCTCCTGGTGTGGTGGCTGGCAGGTGACAGGTGTTAGGCATGCTCTGTACATGCCCATGGGATCAGACCCTGCTGGCAAGATAGGCATTCCCCTGAGTTTGAGAATCTAGGTATGGGGCCACTGGGGCTTTGGCTTGAGCTAAGGCTCCAAGCAGCTCATTAGCCACTGGGATGGATTTGGCATTTAGGCAAATGTTGACTGGTGGAAACTTAGGTGCCTGGGGACTCAGACGGGTTTGGCAGCAGCTTTGAAAATGTCAGTGGCAGCTAATGGCGGACTTAGGCACCCGAGTACCTTTAAGGATCTGGGCCTTAGGCTGCTGAGTGTCTGTCACCTTTGAAAATGGAACCTAGTAGGCACTTCTGAAAATTTTACCCAAGTGCCTTTAACTGGCTCAGAAGAGCAGCTATCTAGCATAATTCCACCCCTGCTTGGAGCGCAGTCTTGCTTGCATAAAAGGGTTTTAGTTGGCTAACAGCATGTAGCTATATGGGTCTGGACATCTCTGCAGAGCTGGGACCTTCACCAGCATGTCAGATGTCTCCTTTCCCAATGTCCATTTTGTGGAAGTACTGAATAGAATCCTGATGTGGGAAGAGCAGATGGAGGGGGGGGGAATGGAAGTCAGATCTATTAAGCTCTCCAAAGGCCCCTAAAATAAATGCCATTTGCGGAGTGCCTGGTGCAGACATGAAGCTCTTTTTCTGAAACAAGAGCTATATGCCACTAATGGAAGCAGGACACCAGGTTTGCTGGTGCAGTGGTCCAGTTCACTATGGCAGCAGACTAGATACCAAACTAGACAGCTCAATGATCCACACAGAGTGGGGGAAACCAGACCAGGTAACTTAATAATCTGTTCAAGTATGCCAAAAGGCAGGAGATTGGACTAGCTAGGCCAATAGTCTGATCTGTTATGGCAGGAAGCTGACATACCAGACTAGATGGACCAATGGTGTGGCTCCAGTATATAAAATCTAAATTCCTTCAATGGTAGGTAGTCAGGGTGTGGGTGACACAGACATCAAAGTGTTACTGGCCAGGGCTCCTGCTCTAAAGGGCATGGAGTTTGTTTGTTTTTAAGCACAGGGGTATTTTAGAGAAAGAAAAATTGTTTTTCAGTCTCTTTCTTCATTTGGATGCTTAGAAAAGTGATATTTCTGGCACGGGCTAGAGGCAGAATACTCTATAAATACAAAACCATTAAATCCCATGCAGCAGCAACCTGATCGGGACTGCCTTTTAATTTCCTGACATGAGCTGGCCACTAACCCAATTACCCAGAATTCCCAGAGGAGTCCTCATCCTTCCCAGGAAGCACCGAGACAGCCCAAGCATACTGCATGGATTCCAGCTGAGCTTTCACTGAAATCAAATATCATTTAGGAAACACATGGTCTGAAAACAAGGATGGGAGCAGGAGGTGGAGGAGGGAGGTTTCTGGAAACACTTTGCTCTACTGAGATGCTGAAACTTAAACAGAAAAGAGACACCCCAGATTTGGTTACTCTGCTGAAAGCGAGCTCTACTGTTTATCCAGCTTTCTGGGGCTTTGTGCAGGATGAACCCAGGGTTATTAAATGGAAGTGGATTGAGATCATTGATGCCTGCCATCTCCTCTTCAGTTACAGGACCACCATATTCTGTTCACATCATGAGAGATGTGGGTTGGCCACGGGTGAGAACTGAGTTCATTTCTGTTACAAACACTGGGGGGGCACCTGCCATTCCATGCAGCTGGTTGGGACGGGACCAGCAAAATGGAGGCTAAACCTGAGTAAAGTGCCATTGTCTACAGGACTTCACAGCTCACAGACTGGGTTCACAGAAAGGTGATCAGGTTGCAAGGGACAGTTGTTTGGGGTGAGAGATGAGTTTGATTTCCCTATCTGTGGAATCTCAGGTCTTCTCATCACTAGAAGTGAACAGTGACCACTTCCCAAATACACTGACATGCAGAGGCTTGGAGAGCAAAAAGATCGAGTTGGTATGAGGTTGGAAGGTCCTAGGACTGAGACCATTCCCATGGCAGTTGGAAATGTGTTGGGAAGATACACAGTTAACAGAAAGGATAGTTGGGTCAATTCTGTGGTCATTGTTTTCTTCCCATTCCTATTTTATTTCATTACCTGGCCCCACAATGGTGGTACTCAGGTACTCTGGTGATGAGTGCACAAGAAAGAGATTAGATTAGGCAGATAGGAGTCCAAGAGCTTGTGAGATCTGCAATAGAAAGAATTTGGACACACTGTTGAATTTTAACATTTTCTGTCATGTCCTTTGGAAATGCACGAGTGTGACAAGCAGCAAAAGGTAGCAAAGGAAAGGCTCATTCTGGAATCTCAATACCTGGGATTTCTGTACCATGGAAGTTCCAGTTCTTGGGAGAATGGAATCTGTAGAGAGGAAAATAAATCATATCCCATTTCTGCCAAGTCAAAGTGTCTTGTGGGAGTCTCTTATTGTTGATGAGAGTCCCTCTTCTGCTCCTGAAGGCCCAGCCTCTTCTTTCCTCTATGAAAAGAACCTTCTTTGCATTCGTCGGTCTCACCACATCCCATCTCACAGAGAAACACAAGTTGCACAGTCATTGGGGGAGTCCTCAGAATCCTGATACTTTCCTGCACCAATAGCATTGCAAGAAGAACACTTCCCTTCCCAGACATTCTAAGTATGGAGAATCTTTACAGAGCAACAGTTCTTGCCCTAGGATGGAAGTTCCCATTCCTGCCTTTATTACTCTAGTTCTTATGGGTAAAATGCTGGAAAATCTGGGAGACTAAAGTTGTTGTCTGCTTTATGCAACAGCTGAACACTCCTTTGCCTGAGGGGGAAGTTTCCCTCATACTATACCTGCCAGGTGAGACAGCATACAGGTTCCTGCAGTGGCCATGGAGTCACCAGATCAGAAGGGGCATCTGACAAACCTCATCCTAGTACCAATCTGCAATTCCCCAGAGTACCAGGTTTAGTTTGAACAGATTTCAGATCCTTTTATGGAATCATTTTTCCTGAACTAGCAGCTTCAGAAACTGCCCCTCCTGAGTAACTTACTCTCAGTCCTTTACAAGCTGCGTTTTTAGCAAATTTGAGGCTGGCAAAATGTGTGTAATTAACATCTGCTGAGAGCAAAGCGCCTCTGTTTATCCACAGAATAATGGGTACAGCATGAGCAGTTTAGTGCTAATCCCCACCCGTGGTCTTCCGGGACCATCTCTAGAGTGAGAGGGGCTCCTGGCTCCATAGCTCAATCAATATTTGGCTTCTTTGCTGAGAGTGCCAGTGTAAGAGCCAGTTAGTACCAACTGTAATGACAGTTTTTACCAGTCCCCGAGGAACTGGATGGAGGCCACTAGCTTATTTCAAAGACTTGCTCCCCATCCTTACAGCGAGTGGGGACTCAAAAGAGATGAGTCTCAGCACACTGCTTTCAGGGAGCAGGAGATGGCTAAGTCTTAGCAACATAACACACATTCTTACTGCTTCAGTTGAGAAAGAAAACAGCAAGAATGCAGGATGTGCTCTCCATGGCCAGCCGGCCAGCCAGCAAAGCATGGCAGGATTATTAGAGGGCTGTGCACTTTTGGTGACCCCTCCTTTTTCCCCCACCCCACCCATGTGCTTTGTGAGGGGATCTGGCACTCCTGACTTCAGAGCATTTTTCCCTTCTGAGTTGCTCTGGCTCCTATTAGATGTGTGAAATGCTGCTGCAGAAATGCAGTGGAGCTAAAAGCGGCATCGAGGGAGCAGGCACTGAAAGGACGGAGCCTTTGGAAGATTAAACAGTTTCTCTTTCAAAGCAAAAAGTGACTGACTGGGCTGAGCCTTGGTAGCCTGCCAGGAGTGTGCCAAGCTGCAATGGGAATAAGAGGCACCAACACAAAACTGTGAGCAGTGGCAGCCACCTGCTGTTTATGCAAGGATTCCCTGCGGGGAAAGGTCTCAGCAGGATATCACAAAGGGCTGAATGCCCACACAAGGAGGAAGGAAAGGCTTGTGTCAGAGAACTCCTAGGGCCAGTCTGCTCAAAAAGCTGCCGTGAGCTCGCCTAGTGTGGGGCTGGAGGGTGTCCTTGTTGTGCCCTCAATACTTCTGGCAACATCTAGCGCCTCTCCTTCTTCGCTTTGCTCACTTGTCTGTGGTTGAGGCTTCCAGTGATCCCAGCAAACAGGCTTCCTCCCACTCCCTTTCCCCTCAACAAGGGATTTTCCCAGGGGGAACTTAACATCCAGCTGCTTCTCACTGGCCATACATCATCCCCCTTCCCATGTCTCATAGCTGCTCACGCTATTTATGTTTAAACAAAGGATTGGCACCCTCTTCTCCTGTTGGCTCCTTCAGGGAAAACTGACACCACAGTCATTTCCATACCCTATGAGGTAACAAACATAGGATTATGACCTCAGTGCAGTATCAGAAAGATGGAGAAGTTGGGCTGGGAGATCTTATCCAATCAGCTTCCATCTGGAACCAATCCCCCTTTCTCTGAACCCATTTACATGAACATTGTCTGAAATTACATCCCTCTCCTCCACTTTTAGACAAAGAAACTGTGAGCATGACTGAAAAACTATTAGAAAAGAGAAACACAACAGCTGACTGAGGGATGAGTAGCAAAGGCTTATTCTCCCCATAGCTGATAAGGCACAGACAGGGATTAGAAGAGTCACATCTGCAGCACTCCAGAGATCCACAAATCCATGATCAGAAGGTAGCAAAGTATAAGCACTTAGGGCAAGACTGTGCTGTAACCACTGCCTGTGTTGGAGTGGGATAAGGAGGAGCTACATTCCAGCGATTGTGTGTCTGAGACAGACAATGCTGGTGGGGGCGCACAGTCCTGAACATCCCCCTTCTTTTGCAAGCAGCAGCATATGCTCTCCCTTTACAGGCCCAGTTCCACTGCCCTGTGCGTGGGGTACACCGGAATCTGTACCAGTTTGCTCTAGATTCCCCAGTCTTTGCACAGTAGGAACACATGGACCAGGATTGTGCCCGGCCCTGCACAGGGGTGCAGGATGGAGATGGTGAACGGTTCTCAACCACTGTCACCTGAAGTCATTCAGGTAGGGACACCGAACAGTACGGCACAAGTAGCACAGATTTCCCAGGTTACATGCCTTTCTCTAGAGGCACCAGCTCTGGCAGTTAGGTAGAATTTCAGGTCCACGCAGCCTTGGCTTCTCTACTGAGACTGACAACAAGAGGGCCAATTAGTACTAACTGGGGTAAGCTCCAGATGGAAAGAGAGTGAGATTCACAGGCAAGAAAGCCATAAAAAGCAGATGCTTTAGGTATAGGAGCCAGATGTGCTCTGCACAGAGAGCTTTCTGCACCATGTTCTGCACAGGTTGTATTCTCCCTAGCAAGTCTCCCATGCTCTGCCGCATCACGCTGGGAGAACTTGAGATGTCAAAGCTCCGGTGCCTGTGCAACTCCCTGGTTGCAGCCCATTGATCAAGGCTCTCTTAAAGAAAGTGGCCTGGGGATATCTGAGAAACCTATTGATCTCTCACTCGACTCCCTTCCTGCCTGTTTCTCATTCACTTTCTGCCATAACAAACCCACACTGCTGTGTTCATCCCAGGGATAGTCTTGCTGTGTCTTAAAGGGGCACAGTCATAGCAATGCATCCTACTGGATCATTCCATCTTCACCTGATGCAGGGGGGAGCATGTGTACTCCTGCTCATGCCCACACATACCAACTGTGGTCTGAGCCTGCTCCAGTGCAAATCATGCCATGGATCCCAACAGAAGCAGACTCAGAATTATTACCAGCTTTCTTCATGTCACCTCTACCTATTGTCCCCAGACATCCCCGCTGGCTTAACCCAAGTGCTGAGCAGGCAGGAAGGTATAAATATGTAATACAATTAATTAAAAATAATACTTTCCCCCTCTATAGAACCTGCTGCTCAAAGATCTCAAAGCACCTGAACTAAATATTAACCAATGCAGTCTCCCACCTCTCCAGTGAGGATGGTCAGTGTCTTTACACTGAACCAAATAATAGGCCCACGGCCATTGGAGACTAGAACCAGGGTCCTGACTCCCTGGCCTTTTGCTTTAACCATTAGACTATCTGCAGTCTCTAGTGCCCACCTCGTTTCCTGGCAGCGGGGGGGGAGGGGGAAATGTGTTAACAATCTTTTGAAAGGGGTAAATACCAAGAAGAGAGAGGGGGCATTACTTGGTGTGATATAAGGGAGTGGGGAGAACTAGGAATAATTAGATGAAATCATTAAAAGGAAGGAAACAGTGTGAGTATCCAGATACACTTCTTCACAGTGAGCTCTTCAAGAAATCAGAGCAATCTCTCCAGGGAAACCCTGCTACTTGGGACTTGAAAAACTAGACTGGACAAAGCACTAGAAAATGTACAGAAGGAAACAATCCTGCACTGGCTGGGAGATGGAGTGGATGATCTAATAGAATCACGGAAATCAGAGATCGGAAAGACCAATGAACCTTTTATAATCTAAATCCTCTGTCAATTCTGCATTTTTGAGCAGAAAGTCAAACAATTATGGATTTCCTCTTTCCAGAAACTCCTGACTCTGTGGAGGTCACGTACCATAAAACCATTTTTCTCTCTTTTTGGATTTTGCTTTTAAAAATGTGTATTGATTGAATTCTATATAATAATACATTGTATTTCCACAGGACTTTACGTAAGTTAACTAATCAATCCACAGAATCCCCCTGCAAACCAGGTCAGTATGATCCTTATTTTACAGATGGGGAAACTGAAGAACTGAGTGGAAAAGCATGCCTTAACTCTCCCAGCAAGTCTGTGTCAAAACCAGGAGTAGAAACCAGGAATCCTGGATACCAGATCTGTTTTCAGATCACTCAACCAGTTGCCTCCTCCCTGGTGTAGATTATTATATGCACATATATTATAATACAGTTGAGCTACCTTTATATTACATATCTAAAATATTACAGGTCCAGTCATAGATCCACTGATGTCAGTAGCAAAACTCCCATTGATTTTCATGATGCAGTGCCAGTCCCTATAAGAACAACAGTAAGGAACTCTGCCACTAAAGCTATTCGGTAGTATAAGACACGACAGCAAATAAGTGTCAATAACATGAAATAGCACAAGAGGATACTTCATTCTCTGCAATACTGAATGCAGAGGACCAGGTATCAAGGGGGTCAACCCCTACCCCAAAAGTAGGTGCATCCCTCTTAGAAACAGACTGATGTATCCTTCAGACTGCATCACTTTCTAAGGCAAGGCCATGGAGCGTCAGACAGTACATTGGTCACACCCTCACAAAGTCAGTCACTGGAGAGCTATGGTAGGAAGACATCTAGCCCCAGACATTACACATCCATCAAAGAACAGGCAAGGGTTTAAAATCTAATCTACATTCTTAACAGCACTGGCTGCCATCAGCCTGTCTCCCAAGAGATGAGCAGCAGCACCCTACAACAAAGCAACACACCCTCCTGGCAAGAGCTTACAATTCATCACTGGCTCATAAGATGGTGTGGCTGGAAGTGAGCAGTGTGAAGTGCTGGCATCCTTGGCTCAAGCATGCTGGACCTGCACAGACGACTGCTGGCTGTTGTTCACTGGGGATAGGCTGAAGCCGCTGTGCTTTGTCAGGTACAGCAATGCAGAGAGTTACAAGCAGTGCCTCTCCTCCCTTCCTCTCCCAGAGGGAACTTGGGGAAATGAAGCTTTAAAGTCAATCCATAAGAATGTGTTTAATTGCCACTGAATTCCCAGTGGCTCACCTTGAACAGACAAGGATGAGGGGAAAGCGCACCACAAGAAAGAAGCCAAGTGCTGCTTAGAGAACACTGCGCAGATCAATAGGCTGAGAGAGGAGAGACAGGCTGAGCACGTGGGGGAGAGGGACCCACCTGCTCAGGGACAAAGGTCTCTTCCCCACCACTTTCTTAAAGCCTCCCCTCAGGATGGAATAGCTGTCAGACCCTCCCTGCACTCTGTGACAGGTCTTCATGCCAACTGCACCCTCTCCTACAAACAACCCAACCTGTTCATTATTAACAGCAATAATTCCTTCTTCCCTCTAGTTGTACAAGTATTAGTACAGTTACTCAGCCGAGTCACCGGAGGAGGGAGGGCTATGCCCCCATCTGGGGTTCCTTTAGAAAGGGGAACGTACACTATCATGGGTCAGGTTCTCACTGATTGTCAGATTTGCAGCTCCATACAAAATATAACATAAGGACCCTGCCCTTTGGAGACCGAGGCCTGGTCTACACTGGGGCGGGGGTGGGTGGTGGTGGGGGGTGTTGATCTAAGTTACGTACTTAGATCTACTTACCAGGGTGGGTCTTCACAATGGCAGGCCAACTGCTGACACTCCCCCATGAACTCTGCCTGCGCCTCTCACTCCAGTGGAGTACCAGACTCAACGGGAGAGCGCTCGGCGGTCCATTTATCGCATCTTCACTAGACACGATGTATCGACCCCCGCTGGATCGATCGCTCCTGAGGTAAGCGTAGACATGCCCTGAAACAAGCCCTCAAAGAGCCACATCTTCCCACTTAGCAGAAACAGATCGTTGTCCTTCCTGAGTTCTTTGTAATGGCTGCACCTTGGGAAAGCCAGGGAGGCCCCCGTGCAGTCAGTCTGGAGGCTGCTACAAGGCCTGGCCCAGGTTCAGAGGCAGTGAGAGGTCCCGAGACCCCGGTACCCGTTCTCTTACCTTCTTTCAGCATCCCCACTTTGAGGCATTTCATGAAGCGACAGGCCTGACAGGACTTGCGCCTCCGTTTCGTGATCTCACACTCATTGGTGGCTGGGCAGCTGTATTCAATGTTCCCTGCAATCAAACGCAGAGAAGGTCACTCAAGAGGCCTTGTTCCCTCTAACAGCAGGATTCACTATCATGGCCAGATTACAATGCCTCCTGCCTGCACTGGATAATACCCATTATGCCCCCTGCACCACCCACATGCGTGCTGTCCATTCATTCATTCATTCATTCATTCACTCACTCACACACTAGGGGACTGTGACTGGTTGATGACGACTCCATCTGTGAAAATGTTTGGGGTAACCACACAGGCTGGGCTCCTTTGTTAGAAAAGCAAAATGAAAACATTAAATAAAAAGCCATACTTGGAGGTGGAATTAGAGTAGAAGCCCAGCTGGGGGGTGCTGGGCCTTCAGCCATGTAGCGTCTCTTAGATGCACTGGCTTACCAGTCTAATCAATGCACCTGGCATTATTATTGGCACATATCCCTTACTGTTATAACGTGCCCCAGAAGCCAACCCATGGGGAGTGTTCCATTTGCTGCCCTAGTCTCAGCCTTTCCTGTGATCATAGAATCATAGAATATCAGGGTTGGAAGGGACCGCAGGAGGTCACCTAGTCCAACCCCCTGCTCATTGTGATTATTGTGTTTCCTTCAGGGCTTTGGGACTCTTGCTGATCTTTCCCACCTTTTGTTTCTGGGGAGCAGGGAGCTGGAGAAGGGACTTTTTTCTTCACTGTCTCACACACTCTGACTCTAAGGGCTTATGATCTGGCACATTACAATGGGATAGCAGGGGCAGGGAAGTGCTCGGTCTGGAGTAGGACATTCCTGTGGAATACCCCGGGTTTGGTTAAGGGAAGGATAATGCAAACCTTTCTGGTTTCACTTGATGTGCCACTGATGTCTTCTGATCTTGTCTTTGAATTTATTTGGAGTTCAAATGAACCCCAAACACAAAGTCAAATTCATCCAAAAATACTGATTTTTTTCCTGGTTTTGGTCAAAATCACAAGGAGAAACATTTCCCATGTTTTCCCCTGGAAACTATAAACTGAATGCATATCTCCTGAAACTTGGACACTGGACTTGGCAAAAGGTGCATGGCCCTCAGCAAACCTGGCCAAAGACTCTGGTTTCTTAATGAAAACAGAACCTGGTTTTGTTATAAACAGGGACCTCTCCTGAGGACTCTGCTCCAAAGAGGGATGGAGACTTCCTACTGCATTTAAGGGATAGTGACCCCATCTGTTCCTACCTCTAGCCCCTGAGCTCAGCACACAGAGCCCCCGTGTTTCCAGGTGCACCTCTCACGGTCCTCTTTTAGGTCACCTCCCCCTCCAGCTGCCAGGGGTCTGGTTCACCACTTGCAAGACCCAGGGGCAAAGAAAGCATCCCAAATTTATTTCTGGCCACATAGCACACTATCATGAAGCAAGAACACAATCTCAGATGCGGGTACAATGACCTGACATGAGGATGTAAGTGTCGTAATGCCAGGTCACAGCATTGCAGAACAATTTTTTTAACCCTACTGTTAAAGACAGTAACAAACGGGGCTGTCTCACCTCCTGCCAACCATTCTTCAGAAGATACTTCTGGTCAGCATTGTTTAGTATAAGGGGTGAAGAGAAGGGGTTGGAAATCTAAGCAATCTTGATAGTGATACATCAACAACAATAATGTATTTAAGGAAGGCAGGCAGCTTTGCGTCAGGACTCTCAGATTCTATACTCAGTTTTGTGGGGGGAGTTTGTTCTGGTGGGCTAGAGTGGAAATTGAGATTTAGGACTCCTGGGTTCCATTGGTAGCCCTGGGAAGGAGTACTCATTTAGTGTTAGAGCAGAGGAAAGA
Organism: Trachemys scripta elegans; assembly: GCF_013100865.1. Classification (NCBI taxonomy): domain Eukaryota; kingdom Metazoa; phylum Chordata; order Testudines; family Emydidae; genus Trachemys; species Trachemys scripta. The sequence goes on from NC_048301.1 coordinate 41,390,878, forward strand.
GGGAGTCAGGACTCCTGGATTCTATAACCACATCAGGGAGGGAGAGTTTGATTTAGTGGGGTTGGAGCAGAAGTCTGGGAGTTAGGACTCCTGGGTTCTGTTTCTGGTTTTGCAGTGGACTTGTGTAGTAGTGGGGATGCTCTAATACCCACCTATTGTATGGGTCTGGGGTGAGGGGTGAAGTTTAGTTAAACCAACCCCATGTAAAGCCCATTGAAAATCTGAGTTGAAGAGGGCTAAAAATGGGCACGGAAGGGAAATTCAAACTGAAGGATTCACCAGCTGTTTATCTCACAATGTTATGTGGGAGAATTTCAGCCCCACACTGGTGACATGGGGCCAGGAACACTGTAAGCCCCAAAGGTACAAAGACTTGATGTCTGCATGCAGTATGTAGAGCTTTCACCTTCAGATTCTTGTCTTGTAAGCCCTGCACCCTGACAGTGATCTCCAGCATCACTGTTAAATTCTCAGCCATCGCCCGTCTGCGTGTTTGCGGCACTGCCATCACACAGTTGGATCCGAGACACAGACGCTGTGCGGAAATGGAGAGAGCTGCACAAGCCACTTCCATTCAGTCTATACCTCAGCATTGTACAGCACCTGAATTTCAATAGCCAGCTAAGTATCAAATCTCTGAAAGCTGGAAATTGAGATTCAGGCTTGGTCCCAAGGTAATAAATGAACTCCCACTTCTTTTCCTGTACATCCAGTAAGCCACAGACCGGAGAGTGCAGAGTCCCTGCCCTCAGGGCTGCACAGCCGCTGTGTCCCATGTGTGAGGAGATGGAGCAGTAACACCCCAAAGGAGAAGAACGTGGCAGATTCATTCTTTCAGGGGGTTTCCTGTCTTCCTGTTTCCAAGCCTCTCTTTCACAAGCAAAACCCCAGCCCTCCCAAATGAGGCCCCACCTCCTGCTAAAAGGCCCACAGGACCATAGTGTTATGGGATTTCAGCAGTCACCTCATGAGGCAGCAACACTGCACTATGCTGCTATGAAGTTTGTGAGTCCTTACATCAAAACTTTGCATCAGTGGATGGCCAGGGCTCATCACATTGCAGCTCAAGGTCATCACAGATAGATTAAGGCAAAGGTTAAGGTTAAGGGAAAGATTCCACCGCTTCACATCACCCCCAATTTGAGGAGCCAATTGTCATATAAGAAACTGGGATTGTCCCATGAAGATACCCCGAGAAAGCTCTGACACTGTCAGAGGGAGTACTACTAGTTTGTAAATGTACAGTCTGTATGCAAGAGCCAGTGGCTCCCTACAGTCAGTACAACAGCCACCGCAGGGCAAAAGGAGGGTGCTCATCTCTCAGACCGACCCTTAAGGATGGGAATGCAGTAGTCCCTTGCATAGCGGATCCTTCATTTCCTGGCTTCTCTTTTAATTCTATCCATGCTTCTGTGCCCCTTTCTTCCCTGCCGCACACCTTGCATCATAATTTACACCATTGCAAAGTATTAAGCCAGGACAGCATTTTATATCCACTTTGCACAGGTGCAAGCATGCAAGCCCCTGGAGAATCAGACTCAATATGTCTCTTTCATGCCAGTTCACCCCAGTGTAAAACTCCATTTACTTCTGTGGAATTACACCAGATGTCACTTGGCCCAAATGTGTTCTCTGCTGTAAACAGGACAAAGTGCAGGGAAGATACCTTTGCCTAAAATGGCTCTTCATTTTGGGGGGAAGCGAGGAGGACACCACAGAGGAGAGAAAGACACAGTCAGCGTTAGCCAAGCAAAACTCATCCAAGAAAAGCTACTGTCTTCAAAACTTTAGCAAAGTTCTTGGACTTTTTTTTTTTCCTCTCAATTTCTTTTATGGGTCCTGCGGCTGGCTGCCAGCACAACTGAGCTGCTCACGCTGGCTTGTAATTTCTGTAAGTGCCCTGTGATAAAGTGATGAGATTAACTCATCGGAATTCCGGCAGCCTCCCGCTGGCTTGCGGTCACGCTGCCAGCTCAGTCACCACAGACTGGGTGCTCTGGGGAAGAAAGACTAAAAGAACTTGATTCTCTGCGACAGCCAGCGGAGGAGGCTGTGCGTGTCAATGAGCAGCTGCAGGGGTGCGTGTTTGTTCCTGCATGTGAGTCTGTATCTGCATGTGTTTGAATTTGTGGTGACTGTGTGCGCCCCGTGTGTGTTTAATATTATATGAGCCAGAAGGGAAGAGTAGAAGATGGGTTAACCTAAGCTCCCAAGAAACTGTGTTCTGAAGAGTCTCTCATTACAGGGGCTTTCCTCACTTTAGAACAGTATTTACCTCTGATCCAAACAGATCTGCATGTTATTTACATCAGAAATTACTTATGAAACTAAAAGGCAGGAGAGGCAGTGTTGTTTAGTGATTAGAGCAGGACTCTTTGGTTCAGTTCTGGCTCTGCCATAGACTCGCTAGGGTGGCATGATGCCACTCCTTGGTCCCCTAGAGCATGGGAAGTGGGAAGCAGGATTTCCCATCAGGATTGGTCTCACGTCCATTTCGGATCACAATGCTTGTTCTTCCTTTATTCCGTTTCTCATAACATTAGAGAAGTTTCCTCTCATTTTCTTTCTTTAATCAGAAATAGCTTCAAAATGGCCTAAATATAAGAGATTACTTTAGCAGACAAATTATTTTGTTCAATCGAAGGGCAACACTTCATATGCAGAATACTGCATCTACACTTTAGCAGCTCTTTATGATCAGGACTGCACAAAGCCATACAGGCTACACTCCCAGATTTCCCAAAATTTGGACAGTTCGGTGGGAAGAAAACTGGACTATTCAACAAGTAACCAAGTCAGATGACACTGTCATTCCAGTTTCCATCAGTGTTTTACTTAGTTACTTTTTATCTCGGGTTCCAGTTTGGTTCCTGAACTTGTTCACTTGGATCACAGAATCATAGAATACCAGGGTTGGAAGGGACCTCAGGAGGTCATCTAGTCCAACCTCCTGCTCAAAGCAGGACCAATCAAGGTTGTCCACCACAAAAAGAACCTGGAAATGATACAGCAGCACCCTGTACCAGTAAAGCTCTCATTCAGCAGTGCTCTCTTTCCCAGTAACTCACGCAGATTTACATTAACGCTGATACTATGTGTAAGTAACAGTTTGCAGAGTTGATTCCATGCTAACCCACTGCTTTTACACATGCATCATTTACAGATACATTCCTTGTTTGGATTGAAACTTTATATTCTGCTCCCAGCCCAAGTGCAAATATTTTGTGAAAATATGAGGGAAATCCCTTCAGCCATATTCAAGTGAGGTGAGTGTTTGTGTGTCTGAGGGGAACATACGCTGTGACTATGATTTTCAAAAATAGGTGCCTGAAATTAGGCTCCAAAATTCATATTTCTGTGACCTCTTTTTCAAAACTGGTGAGCACTTTACAGTTCCCAGCTGCCATTTATTTAGGTGTCTAAATATGGATTCAGGAGCCCAACGTTAGAGCCTATTTTTGAAATTTTTGGCAAGCACCAAAGTGTGCGTGGGTGTAACCTTTGGGACAATGAGATTTTGAGAAAGCAGATTCTGTGCAATAGCACTTTGGTTAACCAAGAATTTCATTTAACCAGGATGAAAAAGTCAACATTTTTGCAGAATGGAAATTCTGAAAAATTCCAGTTGTGAAATATCAAAACAAAATGTTTCAACATTCGCAAAATCAAAATGTTTCATTTCAGTTTATTGAACTTACCCAAAAGACTTTGAATCTGATCAATAATAAATTGCATATTCTAACACTGGCACACTGCGTCATGCAAGCTGTAGCCTGGGAGCCTAATACCCCCATTCTCCCCTTATGTGCCAGGTTATGTGGCTGGACTACATCTCCCACAGTGCACCCACAGTCATGTTACTCCCATGATGCACCGCACTCAGCCAGAGGGAAATCTGCATTGCATTACCGGACATGTAGAGCCCAACTCACATGAGAGGATGGGGGCCTGAACTACAACTCCTATATGGCAATATACTGATTGGGAAGTTCAGTTTAATATTTTGTTACCTCAAATGAAAGATCTCATTTAGATTTTACCCAGTGGAAAATAAAATCAAAAATTTCCAGAAAAAACAAAATTTTCCCACCATTTTGTTTTCAGTGGAAAGTGCATTTTCTGTTGGAAAAATCATTAGCTGGAAAATTCCTGACCAGCTCTCATGATCGCCACATAGCAACCAGTTTGTCCCTCCTATTCCTCCCGAGCCTGAAAGAAATGGACTTTGCAATGTGTTTAGGAGAAGGAAGCAAGCGCCAAAGCTGATGGGCTTTCACAGAAAACATTCTACCAGTCCTTTAAATCAAAGGATCTTCAGCTTGGGCATCTTGTTTGATCACAGCTATGGCAGTATCATATAGGGAGAGAAGATATGACAAGTAATCCAGTCCCAAACCATTTAGGGGTCTGCAGCTTTCAACTCCACTATGAAATCAACAGGGAGTCAGTGCAGGTAGGGAGCATCAGTGACATGTGCTCTCAGCATGAGGCTCCGCTTTGCAATCAGAGGCCACATTCTGCACTTGGTCTCACTGTTCACAGAAATCAGGATGTAGCACCATGCAGAGAACAAACAGCACAGTAGCATGTTGCTACTTTAGCTCCCCATGTAAAGTGTGTAAAGCAGACAGGTTAGAAATGCTTGTAATGAAGTCATTGATTTTGCAGATTGGGAAACTAAATCACAGAGAGGTGAAGTGATTTGTCCAAGGCCATAAGGGTGTCAGTGTCAGAACTGAGTACAGAATCTACCTGCAGTATCTGTCTACCTAGAGTCTTATACCATGCACATCACCGTGCTAGCCGCGTCCCCAGTCCCAATTCTGTGCTTGAACTATCAGACAGCACCTCTCTCTGACATCACAGCCACAAAAAAGATGACCTGTGCTAGCAGGCAATGTAATAGGTTAGACCAAAACACACATCACAAATACATCACATGGGTGCACACAGACACACGCGCACATGTATATTAAGAAGCCTGGGTGGTGATTTAAATTCTCTCATTTGTTATCAAATCTAGTGAATGAAATAAACCTGCAGGATGAATAAGGCTTTTGGAAGCCTGTTGGCTGTTGCTACTGATATATAGAGAGCCTCTGTCTCTTCCCTCCTACTGCCCCCTGTCACACTTGAGAGCTCATTCTCCTTTTGCTCAACATGTCCTACAGCAAAGCCTTCTTTGATCCTGCGATCTGCATATTGTCCTAGCTCCCAAGCAGGCCCCGCTTCCTATCTGATCCCCTTCTCTGCTTCTGCCCCTCATCTCCACGATGGAATAAAAGCCTCAGTCTCAACTGCATCAGACCGAGCTCTGCAGCTCAGATGAGGAAGAGCATTTTTGTGCCCTAACTACCAGGCCAGCCAATAGAGAGAGGGACGTGAAGCTGCCTGAGAAGGGCTGATGACAGGGTGAGAGAAATCCCCACTTATTCTTTCTCCCCATCTGTTACATGTTACAATTAGGGAACAGCCAACAAGGCTGCTGCACTCAGGGGGTGTCTCTATGCTGTAGGATGAAATCAGCTGACAACTTACACAGGCTGGTGGAGTCTCTGATTACTCTGTCTCCTTCCCCTTCACTTTCTCTCATTCTTTCTAAACTCTCCACAGCTGCTGGTCTTTCCCCATCTCTCCTGATCTATTTTGGCTGGTAGTTTACTAGGGTAAGGTAAAGACTGCCTTCTCTTCTGCTACAGAGATTCCCCAGTGTTGTTCCCCTAGAGAGTTAACCTTTTACTCTCTTTCCAGACAAAGATCCCCTGGTACGCCCTCCCCCCAGAGTCCCTCCTTTAGCGTTGGTTGCCCAAATGTTCAGAACTGTAATACCAAGAATGGATCAACAGAGGGACAACACTCAGCGCTGCTAGGCGAGAGTGGATGTAAAAGTTCATGTTCAACCCATGAAAAACTCTGCAATGACAAGCCACAGAAATATTGCATATGAACATCTGGGCGTTCCATAGTGGTACATGTTTTCTATATGGTGTAATGAGAGAGGACAAGCCAGGCAGAGGGAAATGGACCATGTCAGTCTGGGGCAATGGAGAGTGTTAATTTCCAGGGAATGTAACAGTAAGGAGAGATGCCTGGAATCAGGGAGATCAGAGACAGAAATAGTCTATCCACAGAGACCCATGGAGGATTGTTCCTTGCACTGCTCTGTCTAGTCCTGATTCCAGCATCCCCAGCAATGGGGTGTGATCAGGTATGAGGGAACCACTCACTGAGTACAAATAAAAAATGTGTACTTCCCACATACATATTTAAATTAATTTAATCAGAGTCAAAGGTGTCTTTGGGGTTAATTCAATACACTTTCCATTGCAGGGTGAATGATGCTGTCCATCTTTTCAACTGGAGAGAGGGGGGAATGTATGCACAGTATGTCTATGCATGTGTGCTTATACTAGTGCATGTGTATGAATGGACCTGCAAGTATCTGTGTTTATGGCAGCCTGCCTGTAAGTGTGTGTTTATTTGTCTATATTTGCATGGTACATCTGTGTACCTGTATACACATGTGCCATTGTTGGTATGCACCACTGGTCTTGCAGGTATGTACAATTCTTCTGCGTACCTTTGTGTGTGTGTGCATGGTATGTAATAGGTTTACATATGTGTGCACATGCAGGTATATCTGGCCATATGTTTGTGTCTGTGTCCATGCATGCACACATTTGGGGATTGTGGTGCATGCGTTGCTGTTTACGCTGAAATGTCGAGGCTGAAATTTTCAAAACCACTTAAGGAATTTGCAACTGACTGAGACTAAACAGAAATCGGGGTGTCCAACCCCCCGAGGCGTCTGAAAATCTCCATCTAAATCTTTAGAACCATGTGCTGTGCTGCTGAGAAGGGAAGGGCATCAGCGTGTCTCCATATCTGCGTGCACTATACAGCATCTCCATGAGGCTTACAGTGCTTCAGAACGGATGCAAACAGGATTGACAGGTTTGTGTGAAAATGTCTTTTCCTGGAGCACTGTTTTCCCTGCAAGGTGTATGTCATTACTAACAAGGCCCCAGCCCTATCCTGATGCCTTCAGCAGGCAGGGATTCTGCTCTCCAGATGAGCCTGTGCCAAACAAATACCCTCCCAGAGTAAACCCTATCCCCCCTGCCAGCTACAAATCAGTGGGTAACTCCAGGAGCGGGGAGGGGTGCTGTCTCTTCACTGCAAAACTGGAGAACTCCCTGGAATTACATTTCCTGCAGCAACAGTTTGAAAACAGCTTTGCCACATGTGATGATGCTGTTGTCAGCTGGGAACCTAGCAAAGCTTCCCAGACTCACAAAGTATAAGGGCTTTGGTTCACATCCAGGGGTGGGAGTGGGGGAGGAGTGGAGGAGGCTTGGCAGAGCTGTGCTGGGGAGCACAGGATAGATTATATGTGTTTTTGTTGTTTTTCCTTCTCTCCTTTAAAGTGCCATAGGAGTACAAGAGCTTCTGCAACCACAGGAACCCAGCCCCCCATGGATGTGTGAGCTCCCTCTCCCACCACACTGTACCTTGAATTGTTCTTTTGAAGAAGGCTTTGCATGCCTCGCAGGAGGCCACGCCATAGTGGTAGCCAGACGCAATGTCCCCGCACACCAGGCACAGCCTCTTGGGGATGGCATTGAGCATGTACTCGCACTTGGTGGGCGAGTCCTCCATGATAGCGCTGGCACAGTCGTCGTAGCGCTTACGGCAGGATCCGCCACCAATCCCTGCACCGTTGAACATGGGTGGCGAGTCCAGGCCGTTCGGGTGGCCACCCATGGCAATGCCGTAGCCACCACTAGCGTCAGAGGAGCCGCTGGGACTATGATGGCTGATGGCATCAATGCCAGAAGATGGGCTGGACGGCTCAGTCTTAATGAAGGATCCGCAGCTAGAGGTGAGATGCCGCTCCTCTGTGGACATTCTGCCAAGCAGCCTGTAGGAAGAGAGCACAGAAACTTATCAGTCCACAGAAATATCAGACAGGGTGCAGTCACCACAAAGTCCATCCCATTCCCACCTTTGGTCCAGTTCAACCCACTCCCTTTGACTTCCTAAAGGACGTCAGTCCAATTTGTTAAGAGCTGCCACCCTACTCTCCACCAACCTGAGCAATGGGTAAGTATCATGGTAATTTTTGTAGGTCACCTTTTCAGACAGTCCCAAATTTCAGTGAACAATCTGTTGAAGCGGCTATGTTGTTAGCAGTGCCAGCTGGTCATAATCTATCCAGAGCAGGAGTTCACTACCATGGAGGACAGGTGAAGATCATGAACTGAGCAGGTCTTTAGTGGTGTCAGGCGAGGTGCAGGATCCCTCAATCAGGGATTCCCGGCCACTGCTCCAGACAAACAGAGTTTACTAGCAGATTCCATACTAGGACATGAACAAGAGAGGACTCCTTCTGTTTGTAAATTCCCTTGCACTAAAGTAAAATCGGTTATTATGCCCACTGTTTTCTTTTTCACCTTTTTCTTTTTTTCTTAAACACTTGGGAATCCTCTCTAGAAGAGAGGCTTCAGAAGCCGACAGAACAGTTTGTAAAAGCCTCCTCCAACTTCCTCATCTCTCCTCAGTTTAATGACAGGGACTTTTTGCTGAGAGAAAGCTGCACAGGAATTGCCATACAAGATGAGACTAGTGCTCCATCTAGTCCAGGGTCCTGTCTCTTACAGGGGCCAGTACCAGATGCATCAGAGGAGAGTGTGAGAAACCCTGAAGTGGGCATTTCTGGACTAATCTGTCCATTGCCAAAGTTTAGCCCAAACTGTCATCAGTTAGGGATTGCCTTATTCCTTGAAGCAGAAAGGTTTATATTCCTTCCCAACTGTTAAGGGTTTTTTAGAAACAAACAAACAAAACAACCTCATCTATAGTAACTATCGATATTTTCGTTAGCAATACACACATCTGATCTTTTTTTGAATCTCACTAAACTGTTGGCCTCAATGATGTCTTGTGGCAGTGAGTTCCACAGGTTAATTGTGCACTTTGTGAAAAATTATTTCCTTGTATCAGTATTAAATTTGCTGCCTTTCAATTTCACTAAAAGACCCTTTATTCTTGTGTTATGAGAGGGTGAAGAGGAGTGCCCGATCTACCTTCTTTATGTCATTCATTACTTGGTGTACCTTTGTCATTTCCCCACTAATTCATCTCCTCACTATCTTTTCAATCTTTCTTCATACAGAAGTCTTTCCAGGCCTTTCAAAGGTCTCATTAGCCATCTCTGAACCTCCTCCATTTCTGCTATATTTGTTTTTCGAGAGGGTGACCAGAACTGAATTCAATGATCCAGATTCTCAGCTGATGTAAATCAGCATAACTACATTGAAATTAATTCTCCAGCTGAAGGTGTAGCCCAGCATTCTAGGTAAGGATGAATCTAAAATTCATTTACAGACATTATAATATTTTCAGTGTTATTTTTCATCCCATTTATTATACCTTCTACCATTGTTTAGGTTTTTTTAAACATACTGAGCAGAGACTTTCATTGAGTTAATGGAGATATCCTATCTTCTAGAACTGGAAGGGACCTTGAAAGGTCATCAAGTCCAGCCCCCTGCCTTCACTAGCAGGACCAAGTACTGATTTTGCCCCAGATCCCCAGGTGGCCCCCTCAAGGATTGAACTCACAACCCTGGGTTTAGCAGGCCAATGCTCAAACCACTGAGCTATCCCTCCCCCCCCCCCCGTCCACAATGATGCTTAAGTCTTTTTTCTGAGTTATTACAGTTAATTTAGAACCCATTGTTGGGATTCCCTCTGAGACCTTTTCCACTCAACTTATCCAGAACACCTCGTCCAGTTCTGGCAGAACACTTCATTCAGTTCTCTGAGACCCAAAAACTCAGTTCAAGTCCCCTCATCACTTAGGCTTGTACCCTATGCTCACACTGGCCAGGGCCAGACACAGGGGTTTAGAAACAGAGTGATACAACAATTCCAAATCATGTCACACACTACACAATTTATATATATTTTTCCTAGCTACTAACATCCATATTTCTTCATCTGATTGGTTTGGCCATCACGCAAATCGTGTAAGGACCAATTACTTTATGTCCTTCACCTTATTTACCTTTCAAGCTGATCAGTTCAGGGTGTTCCCACTTATTTCAAATAGCCCAAAAATGCCATCTCCGGCACATAGCCTGTCACTCCCTTGTTTACAGTTTAACCTTACACTCAAAATCAAGCTATGTGCAAGTTTACTCATGCCCAGCAAGATCTATGCCTACATCCATCAACGTGTATGAAAAATTGAATGATTCCTTCCAACGTACATCATCCTACATTTGTCAATAATTAATTTCATGTGCCATTGTGCTACCCATTTACCCAGCTTTGTTAGGACCCTCTGGAGTTCATCACAGTCTTCTCTGATCTTGAATAATCTAAATAACTAACTTTGTGTTATCTGCAAATTTTGCCAACTCACTGCTCTCCACATTTAACAACCCAAGTATGAACCTTCGGGCACCCCACTGTTAACCTTCCTTTGCCATGTTGAAAATTAATCAGTTATTCCTACCCTTTGTTTTCTGCCTCTTAGATACTTTTTAATCCATACTAGTACTTAACGTCTCACCCCAGGACTACTGAGTTTCCCCTCTTGTGAAGGAATTTGTCAAATACTTTTTGAAAATCCAAATAAATGATAGCAATTGGTTGTCCTGTATGCACTAATTTGTTGACATGCCCAAAGAATTCTAATTGATCGGTGACGCATGATTTTCCTTCGTGGAAGCTCTACTGATTTTTGGTTGCCATGCCCTAATCATCTAGGTATTTTATCATTCTGTTTTTAATTTCAGTCCATGTACCTGGTAAATGTACCACCATCGTGCCGTCAGAAGGGCAAACCCATCAGAGACGACAGGACAGAGCTTCTCTCATGTACCAAAATTAGAGTATGCATGAGTAGGTGAGCACTTATTCCAATGTGTATGTGCTGCTACACACTAGAGATGCCGCAGCTTTATGATCCTGTATCCTCATAACCTCATTCTAACCAAGTCTCTCCTAATTCCCCCCCCCTCTACTCTCTGTTTAGCCCAGTATGTTTGATCTTGTACCTCCCCACAACTAGATCTGCCAACAACTCTGTTACCTATTGAGACTTCTGGCCTCAAGAGTGTGGGCAGGCATCTCCCATCCCTGGCCTGATGGGCTCCTCTGTGCCAGGGTTATTAAAGAGGAGCCCAACTATTGGTCCCACTCAGAGATGAGATCTGAAAAGTTAAGGACAACCCAAGTTTCGCCCAGCAGAGGGCTACAATGGACTAAGGTCCACCAACAGTTTGCAAACATGTAGCTGACTGCAGCTGCATTCATCTTTAGTAGAGAGGGGCAGCTACAGCAACCACAGATCTCAGCATGCAAAGCTGCCTGTCTGTTTTGGTCAAAATACAGCTTTTCACATTGAGACCCACCTCTAGCCTCCATGGCCACATCTCTATATTAAAGACGAAAGCTGTGGTCACACTACTGAAAGCTGCCGGCTTCACTCTATCTGACCACACCGAAGGCGGCATGCGACATGATTTTCAGTGGCACTCACACTGCCCAGGCCACCAGTCCGGGGGGCTCTGCATTTTAATTTAATTTTAAATGAAGCTTCTTAAACATTTTAAAAACCTTATTTACTTTACATACAACAATAGTTTGGTTATATATTATAGACTTATAGAAAGAGACCTTCTAAAAACATTAAAATATATCACTGGCACGTGAAATCTTAAATTAGAGTGAATAAATGAGGACTCGGCACACCACTTCTGAAAGGTGGGTTAGGGTCACAACGGAAGGCAGAGACACCAAAAAACAATGTTGATTGCCTTTTATTGCCCAAAGGAGCTCATAGGTGAGAACAAGCTGTGTCACAACACCGGATGGAGGGACTCATGCTGTGCATATAGGCAAGGCCCCCACACTATGTTGGGGATTACGAAAAAGATCAGACTGGGATGTGAGCCACATTCCCAAATTCAAACAGGTGAATTAGAATCCCAGCCTCTTTCTTTTAAGAAGACTGTAATTCACATGCTCAAGGGGAAGGGGAGACAAAGGAAGGCAAAGTTACTGCTGGGGGAATTCTCCACCAAAAAATTTAAAATTCTGCACCAAAAAATTTAAAATTCTGTGCACAATATTTTAAAAGTCTGCAAAATTCTGCATATTTTATTTGTTAAAATAACACAGTATAATCACTCTGGTTTCAATTATTTTGGTAATTTATTTAAACTACAATCCAATGGATGAAGAATGGGAGTGGGGAGCATTGGAGGAAATCCCACAAATCCCCTCTAATAGCTAGTATTGACCCTTTACTTCTAATTATTAGTCAACAAATGTATGCAGCCATATGCTCAGAGTTACATCATAGGAACTGAAGAGCAAGCGATTGACTACTGACCATCTCCAGAAAGGTCAGTAGCAAACAGTTCATGGAGCACATTTTGATAGGAAATTTTTTCAGTCCAAAAATTTAGACCAGTTCTAATCACTAAAGCACCATAAGTATTTATGAGGCCACACTGTCCTTTACAATAAGGCTCCTTTAGACCACTCTGGCAATGTAAAGAAGCCTTAAAATTTTTACACCAGTTTTATACTCCTGGGGAATTCACTAAGAATAATGGGAATAATTCACTAACCAGGAAAGCTGCTACATTCTGCTCTGCCTGAGAGGGACATGCCTACCTCCCCAGAAACACCCCAAAGCTCTGCCCCTCCACGCCGAGTATGCCGCAATAGCGAGCGAGAGTGACAGAGTATTTCTGTCTCTGAAACGCATGACTGCCCAGACCTCCCGTCCTGGTGGTGATTTGTGTCCCTACTGGCTGCTCCAGGCACCCAAACTGACCTTCCTGCACTGCAGGGAGGGATGTGTGACCGCTTTTGCAGCTTCCCTTTGCTTCTCCATCAGAAGTCGTTTTTCTGCAGGGAAGCAAAGAAATCTGTGGAGGCCATGAATTCTACGCACACGCAGTCACACAGAATTCCCCCAGGAATACAAATTGGACCCTTCAGTGACTTGGGAAAAGGATACTGAAAGCTGATAAATTAAGGGTCTGGGAGAATATTAGCCAAACACAGAAATGAAATACAACCAGGCTAGCATACTCCATGGTCAGGCACCAAACACCCCTAAAGGAAGACAGACAGCATCAAGGGCTGACAAAACAGATGGAGAATACTCAGATATTGTATCTGAGCTGGTAGCTACCCCATCCTGGGAAGAGCACATTCCACATGAATCATTTAGGAATCATACTCACCCTGCCGCAACAGACAGTCTAACGGTAACTTTCAAAAATATAAAGGAAACCCCTATTAGAAGGAATAGAGTTGCGACTGTTGGGAGAACAGTACTAGTGTGACTTCCCCCATAATAGTTCAAGAAAATCCAGATACACTCTCTCTGGATGAGATTCAGGAACATTGAGAAACATCATCTACTTTATTTCCATACTGAGTCTTCGTTTATTAAAAATGTCTTTTAAGTGAGGTTTCATCTAGGAACGCCCATGTCTGGGCCAATCGTAACCCAGCCCAGAGGTGACTCTAGTTTGCAGCCACTTCTCAAAATCATAATCCCTGATAGTCAAATGTGTATTTTAAGGACTGACAGACCTGGAGACTGAAGGCCTCTGTTTATCCCCAGCATAGGCAGGCCACAAATAGAGGCAGGGTGAGCTTCCCTACATGCTGACCCATCAATGTGCTGCCTTCTTGTGCTGGAGGAGTGTGAGGGGAACTCAGTCTCCCTGGCCCAGTTCAGTTCTCTGACTCAGTGCTGAGACCACATAGAGGCCAGATAGTGCTATCTGTGATAGTGGTTTTCGAGATATTGACACCAGTCCTCTAGGATCTAGACTGAGGCCTCCCCAATCCATTTCACGTGGGACACTGACAAGCCAATATATGGTAATAAGTAATGACTAGTGACTACTGACTAGACCAGATTTGCATCAGTGACCTGGAGTAAAAGGCTGCATGTTCCATTGAGGAACAGAACTGGCAATCAGGACTTCTTTGTTCATTACTGAGCTTTTTTTTTTTTTTTTTTTTTTTTTTTGCTCTATGGAACAATTTGTGCATCCCATCACAGTCCAGGGTTAGCACTGTTCTGCATCTCCCATGAAGCTGAGCAAAGCCTGACAAATTCTGACCTTCCACGAACACTCCTAACAAAAAATCCCCCTTTTGACCAGGAATGTTTGTTATTTTTAAGCTGACTCAAAGTGATGGCAGCAAAATGCACAAAATGAGGCAAAATTTGGGAAAGTCAACACATCTTGACAGCATTCTGAACAGCAGAAATAATTGCAAAACATTTCCACCTGTCCTGCAAGTTCACAAAGTGAACAGCAGCTATTTGCTTGACTCCGGTTACCTTATTGGGAATGTAAAAGGAGAGAGACTTGATCCAATTCTCCTCCGAGCTGGCACAGGAAGCTCCGTTACTATTTCTGTGCCCATGTAACAAGCTTAGAGGTTCTAAACGTTTCGTTCTTTTCACCTTTCCTAATCATAGGTCATTTCCTCTAATCCCGTTAGCATCTTTGTTGCCCTTCTCTGGATTCTCTCCAATTTGCCTGTCTTTCCTGTAGCGAGGTGTCCAGACTTGCGTGCAGAACTTCAAGTGCAATCATGCCAGGGCTTTGTGGAGAGGGACTATCTCTTCCCTGGCCGTGCAGTACAGCATTGGCTTTTCTAGCCGTTGGCTCACATTGTAGGCTGCTATCACTTGGTAACCACTAACCCAGTAGTTCTCAACCAGGGGTCCGGAGCCCCCTAGCGGGCCTCGAGCAGGTTTCAGGGGGTCCGCCAAGCAGGGCCAGCATTAGACTCGCTGGGGCCCAGGGCAAAAAGCCATATGGGGCTGAAGCCCAGGTCCCTGAGCCCCGCCACCCGGGGCTGAAGCTGATGCCTGAGTAATGTAGTTCATGGGGGCCCCTATGGCATGGGGCCTCAGGCAATTGCCCTGCTTGCCCTAACACTGGCCCTGGCTTTTATATGCAGAACAGCAGTTATTGTGGCACAGATTGAACGTGGAGTTTTTATAGCATGTTGGGTGGGGGGCTCAGAAAGAAAAAGGTTGAGAACCTCTGCACTAACCCACCCTGGTCTTTTTGAACATAACAGCTTTAGCCACCTTGCTCCCATTAGCACAGGGGATTCTCCCTGCTGCAAGGGCATCCTCTGTCATTTTCAGCCTCATGTTTCTAATTTCTATCCATTTTACCCAAACCCCTCTAACACAGCTTCCTCACTTGCTTGGTACTTGTTTCCAGGACCTTCCAGCTTGGGGACTGTCTGTGAATATAACAACTTATGCCTTTCACATACTCTTCCGGGACCTTTTGAACATTTCAGCCCTAGCATGATCAAGAACTTCTCTCACCCCCCCTTTACAGCTTGTCAGCCAGTCTGCGATCCATTTCACAGGATTTGCATCCAAACCAATTTGATCTAATTTCCCTAATAAGATCTTGCATGGCTCCATGTCAAATGTCTGAGTAAAGTCAGACAGTCTATCCACAGTATTGCCTTTGCCCACTAATTATCTAATTGTATCAAGAACAGCTATTGTCTGTTGAACTTGTTTCATAAACCCGTTGTTGTTTATTGCTCATGATGCTGTTAGCCTCTATACCCCCAATCCTGCCCTCAGACTCGCGTGCACAAATCCCATTGACTTTGGATGGAGCTGCACAGGTTTAGATGAGGGCAGAACTGGGCTCTGGAAGCTTACAGATTCCATCTATTAATATTGGTTGCATTATCTTCCTAGGCAGTGATGTTAGGTTAATGGGAGTTAGGAGTTCTCCCAGTTCTCTTCTAGCTTTCCCCCTGCCTTTCATCCTCCCCCTCTTCCCTGAAATGGCTGGATTGCTAATGGCTCAACACACTTTTAAGAGCAATGTTAGGAGCTGGAAAGGCTGCTAGACAGACAGTGCTACAGAAGGCAAAGTATTCTCTCTATAACATTAAGGTAGTGAATACTGCCCTTTAACACACCCTTAACAGAATTTTTTAGTTCAAAAATAATACCTAAATGGCAAAAACTCAGGATATGTGCAGTTAAAGCTCCCATACCAATTTTTGACATGTTATTCATGGTGATGTCTGTAAGAAGTCACCCTTTTCCCCCACCCCCATTCCCATCCCCGCACACACAGCTGTGGAATACCAGACTTCTTCCTGCAAAAGGTCAACATTTTCTAATCTCCAGTAACACACTCTTACTTAGGCCAGTGGAGGATCAGTGGAATGAAGACACATCCCTACCCCTGGCACAAACTCTATGCCAGTGTGAGACAGCTGGCACAATAGCTGGCTTCATGTTAGAGGGGAGCTCCTGTCCACCAGAGGGATTTTCCGTTGGCTACTTTTGGCCAGAATCCAGCTACTCTCTGCTACCTGAGCAGCAGAAAGTGGCCATAGCAGAACCAAGAATCTGGTCCCAACTCTCCACCTCCTGCCAACAGTACCAAGAAGGCGGGGCTTGGAGGCTACAGGAAACAATTCTGCTCAACTTCTCCAGTGGCTGAGTCTTCACCACATGGACAAACGAACAGTGAGGAGGCAGTGGCATCTCACACCCAAGCCTAATACTAGACTCCAACTTCCTGTAAGGGAGCAGGACCTGGTTGTTGGAAGTTCTGACCTATAGGCCAGGCCTCTCACCAGGGTCTTGTTCCCAAGTCATGTATAAACTGACCCAAAGTGGTCGAGATTTCCAAGACCAAGATTTAAATCATGATTAAAAAGGACAAACACTGAACCGTTTCCCATAAGAAATTGCAGACATTTCTGGGGGTGGGAGAATTGGTGGAAGGAACATTCTCTCAGGTGTTTCTGAAGTGGGGGTGTCAGAATTGCTACCTACTTGCAGAGTTTTCTCTGTTCTTGATATTCTGGCAGTGCAAAGAGTCAAAAAGGGGCCTTTTCACTGGTTCCCACTATGGGATCTGGATTCTAAACTGTATGAAATCTTGATATTTTAATCCCTAAACTCTGCCATAAAGTTTGTAACCACTGCAAGCAATATACCAGAAGAGCATCTAACTTCCATGTGCCTATGGCTATGCTGGTGGAATTTACCACTTTTGTAAAGCCTCAAATAGGCCACCACTATAATTCTGTTCAACTCACATGAGATATCAACTTGTGACCCAGCTGAGAAGCACATTTGCAGCAGCGCAGAAATTTTAAGCTCCACCAGCAAAGGCGGCAAAACTTTTAAGCCTCATAAGCACCACCAACTAAACAGAAACTGCACTGAAGTCAGAAGCAAAGTCTGTCCAGGCATATAAATCGGAAATAAATACTTTTTCCAACCTTAATAGAAAGTAAAGAAATTCTCAGGCAAAAACGTGGCTAATATACAGTGATAAAATTCAGGGTGTTGTGGTTGCTTTTCAAAGCTATGTTAACAGAGTCTAACAGATTTATAACCAAAAAAATCCCACAACATTCGTGAAATTTGCAAATGATGCTAGTCTAGGAGGAGTTGCAAAATGCTCATGAGGACAGAGGAATAATCCAAACAGACCTAGAGAGATTTAACATGAGCAAGAAAAAACAAAATGAGAGTCAGCTTAGAAAAGTGTAGTAATTATACTTGAGAAAAAGTAGTCAGAAACCCAGATACAAGAATATAATTAATGCCAATCCACTTGGATTTATGGAAAATAGATTCTTTCGCACTAACTTGATTTTTTTTTATGAGATTACAAATTTGGTTGATAAAGGTAATAGTGATTACATAATAGACTTCTGTAAGGGGTTTGACTTGGTACAACATGACATTTTGATCAAAATTCCAGAACGATATAAAATTAATATGGTACCCATGAAATAGATTAAAAGATGGCTAACAGGTTTTCAAAACATAATTGTAAATGGGGAATCATATCAAGCAGATATGTTTCCAGTGGGACCCCACAGGGATCACTTCTTGGCTCTATGCTATTTAACATTTTTATCAATGACCTGAAGGAGAACCTAAAATCACTTCTGATTAAGTTTGCAGACACAAAAATTGGAGTGGTAAATTATGAAGAGGACCCGTCACTGATACAAAGTGATCTGGATCGCTTGGTAAGCTGGGTGCAAGCAAACAATATGCATTTTAACATGGCTAAATGGAAATGTATACTTTAAGAACAAAGTATGTAGGCCCTACTCACAGGATGGGGACTCTATCCCGGGAAGCTGAAACTCTGAAAAAGTCACTCTCAGTGCAACGCTGTGGCCAGAAGGGCTAATGCAATCCTTGAATGCATAAGCAGACGAATACTGAGTAGGAGTAGAGAGGTTATTTTACCTCTGTATTTGGCACTGTTGCGGACACCAGAACTGGACACAATATTCCAGCAGCAATCACAATTCAGGAAGGATGTTGATAAATTGGAGAGGGTTCAGAGAAGAGCCAAGAGAATGATAGTAATAGACTCAAGGAGCTCAATCTCTGTTGTTTAACAAAAAGAATGATAAGAGGTGACTTGACTATAGTCTATAAGTACCTACATGGGAAAAATATTTAATAATGGGCTTTTCAATCTAGCAGAGAAGGGCGTCATATGATCCAATGGCTGGAAGTTGAAGCTAGACAAATTCAGACTGGAAATAAGTGTACATTTTTAACCAGGACAGTAATTAACCACTGGAACAACTTATCAAGGGTCATTGTGGATTCTCCATCACTGGCAATTTTAAAATCAAGACTGGATGTTTTTCTAAAAGATCTGCTCTGGGAATTATTTTGGGGAAGTTCTATGGCCTGTGTTATACAGGAGGTCAGACTAGATTATTGTAATGGTCCGTTCTGGCCTTGGAATCTATCAGTCTATGAAGAATACGCGAGAGAGACCAAGGGGAGAGAGTTGGCAGCAGATCAGAAAAGAGTTTGCAATGTGATGTGGCTACAACAATGGCAAATGTAATTTTTGGGCTGCATATGCAAAGGGATGTTGTGAAGCAAGGGAGGTGAAAGGGAAGCTGCCATGTGTGTAGGCCTGTTTGACAGCTTATCACCTTGGACAGCTCATAATTGCCACATGCCCTCCATTCTTTCAGGTCTGTCAATAAATGACAATGTCATCTGAAGGGCAGATACTCCTGAAGTCTTCCCTGTTCCTCTGACCACTCATTATGAACCCTGCATGTTGCACTGGCAGAAGGCAGCACATCATCACCTGGGCACCACCTCCTGACAAACTTGGTGGCCCTTTTCAGTGCAAGGTCTGAATCCCAAGGATACCAGGATCTGCTCTGGACACTTTACCATTATATAGAAGAGGCTATAGCTGGCATAGGCTGGAAGGGCAGTGTGGGCTAACCTATTCTACAACTAAAGAGCATCCTGTTTGAATTCATGCATTCAGCAGGGCAAACTTCAGTTTTGTAGGGCAGCAGGGAAGAGTTTCTGGCCTGTAAGTTGGCAGGGTTTAGGGCAAAGTAAGAGATGGCATTGGAAGTTGGATCTTAACTGTGACGTTCTTGAGTTTCTAGCATGTAGGGCTTGGGGATTTTTAAACTCAAGCACTTTGCTTAGGTTGCTTTAAAGGTCAAGATAGTCTCAACCTTAATTTAGTTTATGTGTTTTTGGCCTGGACTACAGATGCTTTTCTAAGGGCTCTTTGCAGCTCCTCCCTTTGGACTGTCTGAGTTTCTATTTCTCCTGAGTCTCTTGTGCCTCTTCTCTAGAGTAGTGGAAATCCCCATGGTTTCAGGCTGCACGGGTTTGTGTTCACATGGATTTTTTTGGATATTCACTAATATCAGAGTTCTGTTTTGGGCTCAAACACAAAGAACAGCTCACAGCAGAAGGCTGCTGAATTTTCCCTGATTTGGGGAAAAAATCCTCAAGTGCTAGATGGCGTCCACCAAACCTGGACTTAGCTCCAGATTGTAACAAAGCCCAGACTTTTTGAGTTTAACCTGGAGTATTTTTCTATTGCTTCTCTCTTTGCTATTGATCTGGTTTCTTTTGTACAAATACGTTGCAACCACGTTGTCTCTGATTTGTTGTGCAGTGATGTGGTTTTTTGGGTGGTGGTTTTTTTTTTTTTGGCCTTATATTTTCCTGTAGGGAGGAAAAGTTAATGAGTCCAGAGATTGACAGAGCTGGATTGAAACTGTAAACAAGTGAGTTCGCCAGTAAACCCAACAGCTCCCCAGCCTGAGAAGTCTATCTTGAGGCAGGTCTCCAGGGGGCAGTCTCACTGGTGGCCACAAGAGAACTGGGTTATATTAGGTCTATTGATATGGGATGTTGGCTGAGACCCAGTTCCTGCAAATGGATCAAAGAAATCGATTCCTGGCATGGGGCCAGGGGGAGGCTTAAATCCACGCTTCCTTGCAAATTGGGGGATGGGGAAATAGATGTTCAAATTCAGAGTCTTGCACAAATAATAATCACTCGTCTAACGCCCAGGAAACATTTTATTCCTCTGATCCATTGTATAACTAGATCCCAGCTACACATCAGTAGCCCAGGTCTGATCATATTGACAAAAGCTGCCCCACAAGCTGTCTGGATGTCTTTAAAAAAAATAAGAGTCTTCTTGAGGTGAGGAGACTTTCTGGTTTTCCTGTTAACCTTTATTCCCCCCGCCCCCGTCCTACTCCCCATTATTTCTCTTCACCTTTAAAAGGACTCTCGTGTTTGTAAACTATAAGAAGAATTATACAGATGAATTAAGACAATTAATCTGGAGCTGTGACACATATTATCAGTTCACTCTCTTATTAACAGGTCAACTTCTGATGGTACTTTGCCCTCTTGTGCATTGCAAGCATTTCTTCCAAAGGAAATTGCTTTATTATGTGGGCTAAGGCTTTTAACGGAGAGCTACTGGTGAAATCCCAACAAAATGAAGACCAAGACAGACTTGCAAATCATTATTTATCCAAAAAGACCCCAATTTTCCCCCTAAAATCCTGTTTTTCATGTCTCCAGCCTGACTGCTTCTCACTACACTTCACCTACCACTATAATTCCTGTATCTGCAAATCTAACCACACCACCTCCACAATATTATTCATATAATGCCCAAGGCTGCAACTCAGCCCCTGATGAAATTCTCAGCCAGACCATCATCTCCTCTTGCTCTGCCTCTTGGAGTCCCCTTCTCTACAGTCTACTTATCTATGGTATTTACAAGATACTTTTCACCTTTATATCTAATGTGTCCTTCACAATGTCCTTCAGACACTATGGTAATAAGTGCTATATAAGAACCTAACAGAATAAAAAAGAACCTTTTAACTCCAGCATGTGCAGAATTCTGCCTCCACTCTCTCAGATGTGGAAAGCAAGGCAAACATGCCACCCTCCAGCACCTTCCTGAGATCCCATTCATTTTAGTATATTCTGCCCTGCTCCCTCGGCTCATTTAGCACTCCTACCTTCAGTACCACCTTTGCACCTTCAGTGAGAAGGCATCCTCCTTGGCAACTTCTTTCAGTCTGGACCAGCCTTCTTGTTCCTCCCTGCCTCATCACCAATTCTCTATCACATTTTAATCTTCCTTGATAGCATCTCCCCTTAACTTTGCCTATGCTTCATGTTGAACAATAGCAGAGGGAGGTGGGGGTTTATTTAACTCCGTGAAGTGTTTGGGTAAGGAGTTGGGAGAAAAGACACTACACAAAATGAAGTGGCCCTGAATTGATGGAGAAATCAATGACACAAAACCAGAAACAAGGGTGAAAAGGGACTAAAGAATTACCTTCTAAATATGTGTTTGCTGAAAAGTGGACTCTGGATTTATTTAGACATAGGCAGGCTGGCAGGGGTGTCTCTATGTTTTTTCCCGCCCCAAGCACGGCAGTCAGGCGGTCTTCGGTGGCACGCCTGCGGGCGGTCCGCTGGTCACATGGATTTGGCGGTGTTTCTGCAGGTGATCTGCCGGTCCTGTGCCTTTGGCGCACCTGCCGCCAAATTTCCGCCAAAGCCGCAGGACCGGCGGACCTCCCGCAGGCACGCCGCTGAAGGCTGCCTGACTGCCGCCTTCACGGCGACTGGCACGCCACCCCCTGCAGCTTGCCGCCCCAGGCACACGCTTGCTGCCATGGTGCCTGGAGCTGCCCCTGCAGCTGGAAACCCAACACTCCTGTTCTTCAATTTCACTGTGCTTGGGAATGCTCTGACTTTGGTTTGTTGCTCAATTTCTTTTTCTGTCCTTTCTTAGTTTCCCTCCATTACACCCCCCCCAAAATCCAGAGCAGGAGCAAGATATCACCTCTCTATCTTCCTTTCCCACCCACCTGAGGAATTGAACCAGCCAGGAGCAGTCTCTCATCATTATAAAGATTAGTCAAAACCAGCCTGATCTGGACAACTGATTGAAATCTCATTCTACACAAATTATGGCACGGAAAATAACGATGGGCAATTAGTGCTTTTCAATAAGGCCTTTTTCTCTCTGACTTTCCTGGAAGCAGTCATAAGATGGAGAGAGCACAAAAGTAGGATGAGGGTGTGAACATGGGCATAGGAGCTGGCCTACTCTGGCTTCCACAGAACCCCTGGGCTATTGCTGAATGGTATAGGAATTAGGAACGAAATAGCAGGAGTGCTATAGACGTGTCATAGCACGTCTATGGTGGGGGGAGGAGGGGAGGAATGCTGCAAATCAGGATTGAAGTATAGCTGTAGGGCTGTGGGGTGAGTCTAGGTCTAGAAAAGAAGTGGAGGGTGGAGGTGGCACTACAGATAAGGACTGAGATCCATTGGCAGAGTTGTGTGAAGTACACTTGCATGGCACGTACCTGTTCTGTGTCTGGCTTTCGCCCTTTCAGCCTCTCAATCTCACAAGCAATACTGAAAGTTAGAGAGAGGTTAGCTAAACCTAACCCAATCTGTTTGCTGGTGTCCCTAAAACACCCAATGTATCTATGTATACCAGAGGCCACTGTTAATGTACAGCACTGTTTTCAGCCACAAATTTAAGATATCCCAAGGTTTCCAATGAAATTTTGTTCACCTTTAAAGACCCACCTTTGGTAGCTATTTAGCAGTTCCCTTAAGACACATGTCATTGCTATAACAAGTAGCCATTTACACTGGACCCAAATTCCAGTTTGGGTTTTGATATTTTAAATTTAATTTTAAATCCACCTCATTCATCTGCCTTCCAGACCATCTGTCTATCCACTCCTCCCTCGTACTGACATAGAAGCTTCCATCGCACTCAAGCCCAGTCCAAATTCAGCCACAGCATGCAATGCACTCTTGCCTGACTGATCGAAGAGATGAGAAGGAGCCATAGGTCATGATAAACTGTTGTTCTATTAGATAATTCCATAATCTGGAATTTTATGGTGCATACATTCATTCTCTCCTCTGTACACTCATAAATACTGCAAGTGCTTCCAACTGTTCGACTGAGGAATCAGAGAGATGTCAGTAGAACTGCGATATGGGACAGTCACCTTGTTACAGAGTGTTAAGTGGCCAATAACAATGGAAAACACAGTCTCTTAGGAAACAGTCAGAAAGAATGTAATAAATTTTCAATATTCCAGGCCCCTAAAATATCAATTATCTTAGGACTAAAAGAACAAAAAGAGTAGAAACATGTTCTGACTACAAAAGAGACATACCTTTAATTCCAGCTGCCCAATATAGATGATTAGAAAGCATCACAAAGACAACTACAGGAGCATTTTACCTTTTTCACTTTTTATGAGATATAATCTGGTACTGAGAATGCCTAGTTATTGACAAAGTTCAAAACCAGTAATAGTCCACTGAGGGTACTGATAAAGTTCATCCTCGCAATGAGCAGGTCCTTTTATTACTGTGATAATTTATTACATGTATAGAGAACCTTTCCTCTCAAAGGATTCTGCAGAGCTTTACAAATTATACTTGTGTTATATCTAACCTATGTAACTATAACAGGGTTAAAAAAAAACTAGATAAATTCATGGAGGATAGATCCATCAATGGCTATTAGTCAGTATGGGCAGGGATGGTGTCCTTAGCTGGGAATGAGCGACGAGATAGATCACTTGATGATTACCTGTTCCGTTCATTCCCTCTGGGGCACCTGGCATTGGCCACTGTTGGAAGACAGGATACTGGGCTAGATGGACCTTTGGTCTGACCCAGTATGGCCATTCTTACGTTCTTAATGGTTTTACATCTATACATGTCTGTATCCATATCTATACAGAATATGGAGTCCAGGACTGGAATGGATCTGCAGATCATGACTGAGGCTCCTCAGCGGACCCAGAACTGGAACAGCAAGGGGTTCTGAAGTCAGGTCTCAAGTGCTTTGGGACAGCTGTGTGAAGGAAAAATGCACAGCAAATGCCCACATCATGCCTTAATTTTTAGCCAGTTCTAGGTGCCTTTCACTTCTCTGAGCACCAGCACACACAAAAAACCCAAACCAAACCAAACATGAAATTTCTCTCTGTACCTTCCCAAAGCACATGACATCACTGGATGGAAAATAAAAATAATCAAATACAAAAATATCGAAGCAATGATTTCAATTGAGAAGCTGGAATCCTCTCTCCCATCCCTGGAATTTGTCACTCGGACTTCTGTTATTCCTCAGGGACACAAGGGAAATGCATCAAACTCACAACTACTTCAATGTCAGTTTCACTTCCTCCTCTCCTTTTTCAATATTTCTACTAACTGACAAACAGAAGCCAACAGAGACACAGAATAACACAGCTGGGCAACCCAGGGAGGAGGAGATTTGCATCTGTTTATATGGCAGAGACAGACTTCCACTGTGTACCTGCCTAGGGTGAGCATTGTGGGTCAGATGGTCTTCATTGAGTGTATATGGGAGAAGGTGGTTTTCAGCTGGGACTTTGGACCAGGAGGCGCACAGAAAAACAATGGAGATTTGGGCGGATTTTCCTAACATTTGCCAGCTCCGTTAAGGAAATAAAAAAATAAAAACTGACCTGACTTTGGATAATCCACATAAATGAAAGAGAATGAAACAGACAGAAATGAATCTGTAACAAATCAGTTTCTATACTTATGTATGTATATCTAAATGTAATGTACTGAAGTGGTATAAATATTAAATCAATTAGGAATTTGTAATGAATCCACCACCATGGTATCCAGGCCACATTATACAGATGTGCTGAGGGAGAGGTGTATGTGATATTACGTGTGTGCGCGCGCGCATATGTGTATATGTATATATGGGGTAAATGTATAACATGCATATATAATATAGATTTATGCTACACACACACTGCTCTCCCTCTCTACATGTGCCTAAATACCATGGTGATGGGTCCCTTGCATTGCCCAACTATGATTTAATATCTATATAGCAGCATAATTGTACACAGAGCTTTACAACAGACAAAACATACTAAGTAAAGAAGAAAATCACTGCTTACCACAATATCTGTGAGCAGCACCCTGAGTCAGCCCTGTGTCTACTGGGACATGAAAGGGAGAATGTCTCATACGATTTTCCATACATCTGCACTACACTGAATCTGATATTTTAGAGATGTTCATTCTCTTTCCTGAGGGGCAGCTCTTAGTGGCTGCTGGTAGGAGAGGGGTTGCCCTCTGCAGGGAAGGGTGAAGGGGAGCCATAGGGGAATATGTTTCAGAGACAGCGCAGCCCACCCTGACGGCGTGTCCTCCCTGCTGTGTGCGTTCCGTTTGCCCTTGGAATGCTATCACTTATTATCACGCTGACTTCTCCAGATGGGGCATTTTGGCTATTGATCTGATAAATAAACAGCCTGCTCGCTCGATCAAAATGTTATTTTGCATTTCAATTACTGTTCACTAATGCAACCTTCATCCCGCCAAGAGCGCTGCTGGCAATGACACTCGACCTGGCACAGGCGCTGTGAGCAAACTCGGCAGTGCCTGCTGCAAGCACCTAACGGGATTACCATCCTCCATTAGGTGCGTAGAAAGAAAGGGTGATGGACAGACAGTCTTGCGATGAAGGGGAACAGATGTGCAGAAAGGGAAGTGTGTGGGGGCTGGAGCCGGGGCAGGAATAAGCAGGCGCATGAACACACTGACATCAGGAGTTTGCCAGGCATTTGCCAGCTGGAGTTCTCCAGGGGGTAAGTCAGCCCTAGCCTGCGAATGGCTGGTTCTGACGGTCCATCTTCCAGATGGGACTGAGCTCACGAGGTTGGAGACATGCGAGAATTCAGAGATATGGGAATTGGAAATCAATCTGTGATTACGGGCCAGCAGTGTGAATTGAAAACCAATCACTGGCAGATGGGGTGGCTTCCAAGATATTATTTTTCTCCTGGCTATTTTGGGGTTCAGCAATACACAGGATGCAAACAGGGCATTGCACTCGAGTTTGGGGAAAGAGAATCCTCTGAACTCCGGACTGCAGCCTTGAAGAGATGAGGAAACATGGCTAGTTCTGGACGTGGCGTAGTAACAGCATGACACACAAAAGTGTGGGTAAGAGACTGATCTATAGTTTCTGGCCTAAATCACATGACCTGGGTCAGGATTCCAAAAGTTTCATACCCCTGTCAAGTGGCAGGTGTCAGTATCCACCCTCTCCAGTACCCTTTTTTACACCGTCCCTTCTTTAAAAAAAAAATCAAATGCAAAGAAAACATAAAACCAACTAAAAATACCAACCCCAAACTAACACAGACTATTTGTAAAAACACACAAAGGGAGGCGCACACGTGGAGATCAGCCCTGAACTCCCACATAGAAGGGTTGCCTCTTATTGGGCTTCTGTCAACAACAACCTTCTCTGGAAGGCAATGACTTTCTGATCGCGTGGCTACCTCTTGTTTTCAAAAAACCCAGCTCCTCCTGCAGATAAAGCTGCTGAGGTGGAGCTGCGACAGAAAGCTTCTGTCCAGCGCCATGTCGCCCCACTGATGTTGAAAGAGCCTTTCTTCTGGGATCAACTAGATAATATATCCTCCAATGCCACACGTATTGTATTCTCAAATGGAGGGACAGAAGATCACTTCATTAGAGCACAGAATCAGCGCTCACTGTGGAGTTAATAAACATGCTTATGCAATAGGAGCATTCCTCTGCTCACAGACTGCTACTTTTCACAGCACCAGGACACACACACACACACACACACACACCCACACCCACACCCACACACCCACCCCCCATTTAACCTCATCTCTTCAGTCAGGATTCAGGATTCTACATTTAGCTATGGAGAGTCAAAATCACAACAAGGCTGATATCCTCACCTTGCTCCTCCTGTAGTCATTTACATCCATTCAACATGGGAATAGAATACCGCCATTCTGATTTGGTAGCATTTTACACTCACTTTGCATAAATGGCAACACAAGATGCCGGGCAGTGGAGAATCAGGCTCCAGATATTCTGCTTCTGACTCAGTCCAGAACATTTGAACTTGCCATTTTTGTGGAGGTTATGAATTTTTAAGGGCCATTTTGCAAAATCTTTATCCGGACCTGAATTCTGCCTCCCAGCCCAGCCACATTGAGCTTCTACGTGCCTGACAAAGCGGGAAACTGCTGGCCACCCAGGGGTTAAAAATAAACAAGTCCATATAAAACACCCACATTACATAAATGAAACTCTCAGTATAATACACTGGAATGAGATCAATGTGATGTGTAAAGACAGAATCTATAACTCCACACCCTCTGACCTCATCTATAGTGTCTAGCCAACCTCCAGGTATCTTTGACCTGTTCTATAGCCCAACCCTGACTTCTTGAGACTAAGCCTTATCCCAGCCCTATCTCCTTCCAACCTGTTCCGAACTCTTAAGCCCTGTCTCCCCCTAGCCATATACCTGTGTCCTCCACTGACTCATCATTCTATCGCAAATACACTCTGTGCAGGGCCGGCTCTAGGCACCAGCGCTCCAAGCATGTGCTTGGGGCAGCACTTTCAAAGGGGCGGCACTCCATCCCCTTTTTTTTTCTTTTTTTTTTTGCTTGGGGCGCAAAAAGCAGGGAGCCGTCCCTGAGTGGAGGTGAGCTGCAGCGGTGGGGGGTGCAGGGAGGGCCACAGGAAGTAACCCTGGGGGGGGAGGCAGAGGAACCGCTCCCCCCCCAGCTCACCTCCGCTCAACTACCACCTACTCCCCCGAGCACGCCGCCGCTCCGCTTCTCCCCCCTCCCTCCCAGGCTTGCCGCAAGAATCAGCTGTTTTGCTGCAAGCCTGGGAGGGAGGGGGGAGAAGCAGAGTGGCGGCACGCTCAGGGGAGCAGGCAGCAGTGGAGCAGAGGTGAGCTGGGGGGAGCGGTTCCTCTGCCCCCCATCCCCCAGGGTTACTTCCTGCGGCCCTCCCCGCGCCCACAAGCTCCTGCCTGTGAGAAGCAGGAAGAAAGCAGAGAAAGCTTCTCCTAGAAACAGTTTAAAATTGTCGGCACTTAAGTAAATAAAATTATCTTTCAAGAAAACAAAAGTGTCTCTTCTTCTTTAGAGTTGTAAACTCTGCCAGCTTTAACTTTCCATACTTTCCTGTTCAGCTAGACCCTGTAGCTATGTTGGCACCAGAGAATCAAAACACTGGTCTCCTCTAAACTTCAGTGTCCTATGGTGCTGATGGACAGAGTCCCTGCTTAAGAAAAAGTAGCTACGTCAACTACAAGATCAGCTACCACCTAAACTATGACCAGAATTCACTATGCATGTATTGAATATATATTTTTATTGTATAACTTTAACACTAGGCCAAGGCTAGGTTTAGGGGATTAAGCTGAGGAGCAGTGGGTGAAATTATCTTTAGTTCTCACAGAAGGTGAGAGTCCCGATGAACCCTCTCTTGTTTAAATGTATATGAGCAAACCCTCATTTCATCAGCTCCCTTGTCAATTGCTCCCAGCCCCTGGGGAGCAGACTAGCAACTGCACATAGTCAGCGAATCAGCTGTTTTGCGGCAAGCCTGGGAGAGAGGGGAAGAAGCGGAGCAGCAGCGGCACGCTCAGGGGAGCAGGCGGAACGGAGGTGAGCTGCGGCGGTGGGGGGCGCAGGGAGGGCCGCAGGAAATAACCCTGGGGGGGAGGCAGAGGAACCACTCCCCCCAGCTCACCTCTGCCTCCTCCCCCAAGCGTGCCACCGCCTCTCCACTTCTCCCCTCTCCCTCCCAGGCTTGCCGCAAAGCAGCTGATTTTTGAGGGGTAGGAGGGGAAATGCGGCACGCCCGGGGGAGGAGGCGGGGCTGGGGATTTGGGGAAGGGGTTGGAATGGGGCAGGGAAGGAGCAGAGTTGGGGCAGGGCTGGGGGGCGCAGGAAAATTTATTTGCTTGGGGCAAACTTGGAGCCTGCCCTGACTCTGTGTGACTTATTCTGCACCCTAATCTTTTCTTTTTCCAGTGGGTACTGTATTCCCTAGCCCCATGCATGCCCTTGAGACTAGTTATATAACTTAGTTCCCTCTCTCTTGTTCATCATCACAGTGGGGCAGCATGATACAGGGCACTGAGCACTGGGCACAGATTCAATTCCAAGTTCTTATTCCAACTCTGACACCCTCCTCTATAAACTTGGGCAAGTCATTTCAACACCTTGTTCCTCAGTTTCCCCAATTGACTGATCCACGTCCCAGGAGCATTGTGAGGGTTAATCCGTTAATTTTTATACAGTGCTTGGAAATATGAAGCATATAGATATTATGAGAATGAATGAATTAAACACGATGGCTAAATTTTATCTTAAGTGCTCATATAATGACCTCTACCACAAGTTGTCAGTAGGGTTTGAACACATTCCTTCAGCACCAAAGCACAGACCTCTGCCATTTCAACTAAAGGAGTAACTCCACTAGCTGGCAGTAATAATAAGTAGGTTTCTTCTATGTGGACTAGCCATTAGATGGGAACACAACATATACTTAGGGCTTCTTATTTTAGGTTATAACCAATAAAAACATAAAATACCCTGACACAAAAAACAATGAAATCCAGAAATGGTTACTTGTGTCCAAGGTCTCATCTACACGGAGCAGTAATGTGGACAACAGGGCTGTGATTTTGAAAGTACACTAACACGCTGAGCATTTATGGGTCCATGTAGACCCTGCTGGTGAACACAAAGTTCCCAAGTGCATTTTAACACAGTACTGTTTGAAATATACTATGTTAAAATGCACTAAAGAACATTACAAAGAGATTACTCATTACAGTATATACGAAGAAAAAGCCTGAAAAAACCCAGGTTTTGGACACCTACATAAAACTCAAAAATTGCTAGAAGTAAACCCTGAAAAATGAAATTAATAAACCTTGACAAACAGAAGCCTTACATATACTGTACTTTGTAAACACGTTACAATGAGTATTAACATCATTCAGACCAACTCTGTGTTCCTTTTACCTGTCTGCACCACCATCTCTGCACCCTAAACTCACTTCCCTGTGACTCAAGAACTTTATCACTCTGTGCTATCTATCTCTATCTCCCTGGGTCCCATTTCGGACTCCAGCCACCTCCTGACCCCCACCTCCACACAACCTATTCTTCTGTTACATCCCAACTAGGGCTGGGCAAAACTTATCTGACTGCCCCTATGCGTAGGAACCAGAGAGTGGGTACATGCCACTGCTTCCGGGAGCCATGCGGAGCGGCTACCGACCCTGCTCCCCAGCTGGAGTGCTGGAGCAGGGCAAGCCCCAGATCCCACTCCACAGCGGTAGCTTGAGGGCTGGATTAAAACGGCTGGCAGTCCGAATACGGCCCACGGGTCGTAGTTTGCCCACCCCGCACTAGAAACATATCCACTGAATGGTTTGTCATTTACAGTCACGTTTTGAGACCTATCAGTTAGCCATCTTTTAATCTATTTCATGTGTGCCAGGTTAATTTTATATCATTCTAGTTATTTTTTTAAATCAAAATGCCATGCTGTACCAAGTCAAGCGCCTTATAGAAGTCTATCACATCAACATTATTACCTTTACCACCCAAACTTGTAATCTCATCAAAAATAGATATCAAGTTAGTTTGACAGGCTCTATTTTCCATAAACCCCTGTTGATTGGCATTAATGATATTACCCTCCTTTAATTCTTTATTAATCTAGTCTCATATCAGGTGCTCCATTATTTTGCCTGAGATCGATGTCAGACTGACAGACCTAGAATTACCTGGGTCATTCTGTTTACCCTTTTTAAATATTGGTACAACATTAGCTTTCTTCCTGTCAATACAGCCTTCTTCCTCGTTTGTAGCTTTTTGGACATCTAGTAAAGTATTTCTATTAAAGAATTTCCAGTGATCATTCACATTTTTTTATTAAATTCTTCCTCCCAGCTGATTTGGCTCAGGGCTTTGTGTCAGTTTTGCCAAATTGTTAGTCTAGAAGGGAAAAAATATTCAAAAGAAATCAAAATGTTTTGTTTTGACATGTTCTAAACAAATTGTTTTGATTTTTTGGGTCAAAAAGACTTTCCATTTTGGAATTTCCTTTAATTATATTTTTAAATAATTGCTCAGAATTTAAATGAAAATTTTCATTTAGGGACAAATAAAACTTTTAGCTTGACCGGAAGTAGTTTTCAGGTCAACTTGAAATGATTCCCCTCGCCCCATATTTCGGGACTGCCAGCAAACTGAAAAAATCTGTTATTTGAACAGCTCCAATCCCAACTCCATCTAGCTGTGACGCATTCTGTATCTGAATCCTGCCTTGTTCTCTTTTGATCTGTAGTACAGAAGATACAGCATTTCATGTCCCCCCTTTACATATGTATTGTATATGGAAAGGGCTTCTATTTTGACACTTATCCATATAAATAGGGAGGTTAATGGTGAAAGAAAGAGGGAAGCATGCAAACTACATCGAAATAACTTTAATAGCTCTAATGCTAAAAGAGAAGCCCTGACAATTCACAAGTACAGTGGATGCTCTGCCCTTAATTCATATGAAATGGTCACCCTGTATTACACAGAGCTTTGTACAGGATAGGGGGATTAGCCACATGTTGTAGGCTTCACACAGCTAAAACCAAACACCCTGTTTTGAAAGCCGAGTGCTCATGGAGAAATCCTGGTCTGTTTTTCCATATGGTGCCATTTAAGCTTTACACCAATTCTCCTGCTACAAGATGAACTTAGTGCTAGTGTCTGGTAAGAGGTTCAGAAATTCTGACTGCATATTGATTTGCAAAAGTGACCTGAACATTTTATCGCCTTTGAAATGAGCTTGAATAAAACTTCTTCTTCATCCACTTGTGATAGGAGCTATAGAAGCTGCGTGAGCCATTGAACAATAGTGAATTTTACAATCTGCTGAGGAAGAATGGTTTCAAGGGATAAGCAATATCCTATCTACCACCTAAATTCTACCCAAATGGTTTATAACTCCACTGAAAGACCAGCAGAAATAAGGTAAGAGAAATACCCACATCTGCATTTAGGTCCTGAACCAGCTCCCGTTAAAAGTTAAATGGTGAGAATCCCATTGACTCCAGTGGGAGTTGGACCTGAGAATACAGGGCACATGTACCCGGATGGATATGGTAAAAAGTAGTGCCACCCATTGCCTTTAGTTTGGAGGGTCAGATTTCCAAGGTTCCTGCTAGAGGTCCATCTGCCTACTATGCCTGAGCTGAACCAGCTCTTCTTGAAATAGGTACTTAGATCAAAGGCAGGGCTGTTCCTAGGATGGAAAGGGAGTGAGCAGACCTGCCACAATGATACAAAATTGTCAGAAGTCACTAGTAATGCTAATAAACATTGCTAACAAACTGTAGTGTCAGTCACGCTGCATGTATTGCTGAGGGTGCTAGATACCCAACTGGTGGCAACTGCAGTACAACTCCTTTGAGTATCACTGGAAGCAATAAGTCAATTAACATGTCCCAGTCCTCCAGTGACATCCAGTAGTACAATGACCCCCGAGAGATCATTTCACTGCTAGCTGTCAGCAAGTTCACCCACCCTGTGCGGATCACTATGAGAAATCTTCAGCAGCAACAGCTGCCCTAAAAGGGTCCCTCTATGAATGACTCCTTTATTTACTTGAATTCATAACAAGCAAACAACAGCCACCCATCCCAAGCTCCAAGTGCCTTTGACAAGTGTGGTGCCTTCACAGATGCAGAAAATTCAGTCCAAGTCCAAACAACTTTCTCCTCCCATAAGCAGCAATATCCTCAAAACAGAAGGATCTCAAGTGAGTCCCCAAGCTCGGACTACAAGAATTAACCAGAACAGAGCACCAGCCACTTGACAAGAGAGCATCCCAGTATGCAGTGACAACAGCTGTTCAACAGAAAAACTAGAGATCACACCAGCTACCTAGCGAATCACCTGTTGTAGACCAAACAGCCAGTCCTATCAGTGTTCATTTTCCTATTTTTGTGTGTGTAATTTAGCTGAGATGTTTAGGTTTCTGGCAAATCTGCAAATGCTTTAAAGTTCCTCTGACCCTCCAGAACTGCTGGATAGAGTTTCAGGCTACAAGGGATGGAAAGAACCCTTCATCTGTCTCTCCCAAATATTAAAATATCCCTGTAACCCACTTTCCCCTCCTGCTGCCTGTGTGGTCTCTGTACCCCCAAAGATCAGGGTGGATGGAAGTGAAGGGGAGGGAGTCCCCTTGGATCAGTGTTTATTCTAATCAATCAACTCAAAAAATAGCAGCAGAGAGTAATTATTAATAATCAAGTAAAATTGGATTATTTCACTGCACTGCGGTGCTGACTGGATGGGTAGGTTGGTATAGAACTCAAATTCATTGGAGCAAACTAAACTGAACTAAAATTGCTGGCCTCAGCAGTTTGTCAGGGAAGGTAGAAACAGGGAAATCAGCTAACCATATGGGGATACAATTTGAAGGGCATGGAGTTACTTGGTCAGGCTAAATAATATGGTGGCCAGGTCTGGATATGTTCGAATCAAGCAGCATATCCAGTTTCAATCCAAGTGACAGTGATAGGCCATCTGTCAGATCATCCCAGGATATCAAAGGAGCTTCCTGATTTTGAGGGATCACTTTTGGACTTTCCTCCTTTTTAAATAGTAGATAAGTTTCCCTCCCCACAAAAGGTGATCTACAAGTAGCACAGAGCGAAGGGCCTCTGAAAACTACAAGAGCAATGTCACTGAATATGCCAGGCTCTCAGGGACAGCTCTGATCTTTGTTTGTTGTTTTAGTTAGGGATTCAAGTTCAAAAAAATATCCCAAAGGAACATTATGGTTAAGCTTTTACGTGCACTGAAGTCAGGAAATTCAATATTACACTTTCCAAAACAAGTGTGACATGGACATATTGCATAGAGGGCCATATTTTCAAGCAGTCACCTAAATTGCACCCATAAAAAATGCCTGTATGAACATGCATTTTACACAGAAAATATGCATTTTTGCTTCAAAAATAAAAGCAGACAACTGCCCACAAATATGTATATGCATGTGCAATTATGTGCGCACAGCTTTATGCATACAAATATTTGTGTGTGTTTGCCTGTGAATATTTTGCAGGCATGATTTAGACACGTTAAAAAATGTGGCACACACGCCACATTGCGAGCCAGACCATCAACTTGTGTAAATTGGCATAGGTCCCTTGAAGACAATGTAGCTGGGACGATTTACAACAGATAGCCAGCTCTAAAACACTAAAGTTATCATCACTCATAGTAATATAAAACATTATCTAATTGCATGGGGACTGCAGTATTGTTACTAAAGGAAGCAGAACTTAGAGTTTCGTGACATCCTGTGTACGTAAAACCTCAGCCATTAAACTAAAATTAATATACCATAGGTTTTATATTTAATAACTCAGTAATTAACTTTTCAAAATAAATATTTATTTTTCTTTATCTTAGGTATCATTATATCACCCTATAGATTCTAACACTTAATTGCTTTCCTAACTTTTGCATGCTTATTTATTTTTTAAATGAACTTTTTTTCCCCAAGAGAAGGGGAATAATTAGGCTTACTTCCTGTCCCCTCCTTTTTTTTTAAAAAAAAAAATTGTTTTTAGCTGAAATGTAAGTTTTGGGAGGTATGCAATGTTACACAATCCCTGGCATATACAATCAATGAATAATCAATGTAAAAGTGAAAGGAAGTAATAAAGCAGTTATTGTGTGCAACAACTTCCCTATAGGGCCAAGTCAGTTTCCCTCAAAGTTGGTTGTCCCCCATACTACCTGCTTACTTAACTGAGTGAAATGGGACTTGGCTACCTTATGGTTTTCACGGTCACTCCCAGCAATGACAGCATGGGTGGGGGGGGGGGGGTTTGGTTTGTTTTTTTGGATCAGAACAGCCCCAAAAGGTTTTGACATTGTGGACTGTATGTCACTGCAGAATGTAGCTTCAATTCTACACCACTTGCAACTATTTGGGGCGCCTACACAGATAGGAGAGGAAAGAGCATGGAAGGAGGAAACAGTGCTGAATGAACAGCTCGTTAGGCCTTTGTTTGCCTGGAGTGGAAAGAGTTAAGCTTGCTTTGAGGTTCACTTTGTTCTCCATGATTTGTGCAAGCCCAGCAATCAATCAATCTTGCTCTTTTTTTTTTTCCCTAGGAACCATTGCAGGAATATCATGCCCAGGATCTTGGTTAAATCCACTACGCTTTTCCATCAAGTCACTCCACCCCCACCTCCCCACAGCACCCCCTCCCAAAAGGGGCCTTCTGAGCTCGTTTTGCTAATGTATTCTCAAACCAAATTAGGGGCCCTGACTCTCGGTGAAGTTCGTGAGTTAGTTGCTGCGATGCACTGAATTAAAGATACCATCTCGGACTGAAATCAGATTAGAGCCCACACACACACATGCAAAAGCCCACTTTCTAATCAATTTTATAAAGGGCCTTCAGCAGAGATACACTAATGGTATTGAGCTGAGATCTTTAAACTAAGTCTGCAAGAAGTCTGTGGAGATAAAACACACACTGTATTAAAGAGAGAGCTCTTCGCTGTGCCCTTCCCACGGAGAGCCCAGCGCACATGGGAACAGCAATTCAAAATACAAAAACAGCCCTCCTGACATGGACAAGACATCCCTCTCCCATCCTCCTCTCTCCTTTTCATCCTTTGGACCTCCACTTGGCGCTTTCTTCTTCCAGTTTCTCTTTCTTTCTTTCCTTCCTTCCCTTTCAAGCTGCTGCAGGAGGTCCCTGCACACCATATTCTCCTCTTCATGGGAATTACTGAGCCTTAGTACGTGCTGGGAAGGGAGCTAAAACTAACAAAGTGGGGATGCTTCTAGTTCTGACAGCTGAATTCCAACACTGCTGAATCTCTAGCAGGCAGGGGTCCCAGATAGCAAACCATCCTGCTCGTGGCTGAAGGGGAGTCTCAGTTTCAAAAGAGCTGTCCAGTGACTGCTTACAAGACATTTAAACCTGATGTGGTGCTGGCTGCATCAGGATATCATAACACCGTGTTGTGATGCCACAATACACACATCCTAGAAGCAGGATGTGACTGAGTCTACTACAGAGGATGGTGTTTAGAAGGTGGCATCCCTTACACCTCGTCTCCCCCCCATTTTCAGCTCTCCCACAGCCCAGGAGTGGAAATCCTTGTATTTTAAATAATACATTTTTCTCTCTGAACCCTGTGCTCTGCATTGTCACAAGGAGCACAGAAGAAATGCAGAGACATGAGGGAAGTTCCTGTTAGGTGGGAAAGCCTGGGTAGATGTAAACTAGGAGGGGGAGGCAAAGAAAAGGAAAAGAGGAGATTTTGTATAAGTAGCTAAAGCTAGAGATAAAATAGCCCAGCTATTGCCTAGGCACCTCTATCCATGATTGAGCTGAAGTCTCTGATGTGCCAAACTCACTGTTCCAAACACATCAACAATCATTTGCCCTTTTCTGACACTTTCCACTGGAGGATCTCAAAGCACTTTATAAACATTTATGAATCACACCTCAAAACACGAGATCAGACAGTGTCACGATCCTCATTTTACAGGTTGGGAAACTGAGGCACAGAGTGGTGAAAGCACTTGCCCAAAGACACCCAGGAAATCTGTGACAGAGCTGGAAATAGAACCCCAGTCTCAGTTCCAAGCCCCGTGTCTTAAGAACAAGACCATCCTCCATCAAAAATAGCTCCCTCTTTGGCTACTAGAAAACATACTAACTAGATCCTCAAAACCTTTAGGGATTCAGATGCTTGGAGAAATTTTTTTGATTTGTAATGCCCTGGCTGGCTGATTTATTTGGGGTGTTCTTCTCACACAATCTTTTTATAGAAGAAAAGGCCCATGTAATATCCTGATCACAAAATATGATCCTGTAACAAACAGCTAACAGATATGTAAATAAATATACAAGCTCCCTAGAGCAGATTCATTAACAATTCTCACCGGGAAGAATTTTCATCTTGCAAATATATAATTTTTATTTTATATTATCAATAAACTGCCTGAGATGAAGGGCAAACCTTTAATAAAATCAGCTCGTCCGTCCTACTGTTTTCCGCAGAGGTGATGATTGTAATGTGAATTGGAAAGGATGCAAAATGTAAATATGGCATTTTGCAGCAGGGGGAACCCAAACTACACCCAGCCAAGAGCTGAAGCAACAACTTGCCAGAAGCCCGAGCTCTGTATCTAACTGGCATAAAATAGAGAAGAATGCAATTGCCTTACCATAAGCACAGAGTTGCGGCTCACAGAGACTACAGATTCCAGCCTGCAATGCTCCTACTGGCTACACATCTGTATTAACCATTCAAGCAGCAGGCTGCATGACAGGATTCCGTGGGCTGCATGTGGCCAACAATCTGCACTTTGGCCAATCCGCTCTACAGACTGATGCAGAACAAGGGAATAGCTTTCACCAGCTCAGAAGCCTCTCCCCCCATCCCACACCTCCCCAAAGCAGGATATACCCTGGCAGAGAAGAGAAGGATAGGAGACAAAGGGTAAGCAGAAGTGAAGAGGGGGATGGGCAGCAGCAGGCAGGAGGAATGGAATGGAGACAAGAGAGGAAAACTTGGGGTCTGACTATTTCTGTTCAGAAGTGCAGTTAGGTGATGGTTCATGCTCAGGGCTCAGATGTGCTCCCCCTTCACTGGGAAGGTTCCAGGCCTTGCACTGCTGTGCAGTTTTATGATGGTCACGCGCTGAGGACGATGCCAGTTTTCAATGCAATTAACCTTTCCAGACTAATGAAATGGTTCTATTGGCTGCGATGGTGGTGAGAAGCCCCTTGGCTCCAGCAGGCTCCTGAAGAGGGGTTATCGAGGTCACACAGCATTACCGCTCTAGTTCTATTTGCAGGCTGCAGCTAATCAATGCCAGACCTGAAAGGAGCAGGTGATGCCAGCCCCAGCATCACACGCCAACATTGTATTGATCCCAGGGAGGAGAGGTGACTTGAGCCTGAGCCTGCTGTGTCACAGGCAAAGTTCTTCCAGGAATATACCCCACACAGGAGGAGAGCTCGGGAGGAAAAAAGGCATCACTTCCAGGACTGAGGAAGAGCAAGGATTAGTCTGTGTGGCACATGCTTGGAGCAATGCAGAGCCTAACACTGGCAGAGTCACCTCCCGCTTTCTAGTTACGGATCTGCATGGGTTAATGCAGCCAGTAGATTTGGGTCAATGGGGTTCTGGAGGAGCACAGATCCCTCCCACAGGGCTTCTCCCACAGCTCAGGGCTGTCCTACAGTACTCACTCCATACTCCACTCTGTTGCTTTAACCCATTACTCCCCAGCTCAGATGTGTCCTGCACTGTTCAGCCTTACTACTGGCAACTCAAGCATGCAAAAATCATGAGTCAGAATCCCCCAAATCCCGAGATTTTAAATAGTAGATCCTTTTTATTTGCCTCTATGTTTCTGAGCCTTTTGAGGTTTCTTGAGTCATGCTTTCAAACTTTTCTCTGCATTCCTGAGGGCCAGAGAGTTACTTTTTAAAATGAAAGGGGAGATTCTCACCAAACTGAGTCCAGGAGCTGGTGCTATAAGAAAAACCACCAAATGCTGCAAGACTTTCAATAAACTCAGAAGAGTTGGCAACACGTCAGGCTCCACTGAGCTCTGTCACTTTACTCTGTGCTATGAAACCCACCCACCTACACTTATACTGTGTGTTCATACCATTGTTACCATCACTCTCCCTCCCCAATTCCCATCTTTTATCCATTACATACTTTTCTTGGATCTTTTATGTTATTAGATTGTAGACTCCAAGGGCTTTTCTACACATAAAGGCTAGAGTGCTGCAGCTGCACCAATGCAACTCCACCACTGTAGCACTTCAGTGAAGACACTACCTAGGCCAACGGGAGGGCTTCTCCCGTCAGCGTAGGTAATCCAGCTCCCTGAGAAGCGATAGCTGTATTGACAGGAAAAGCCCTCCTGTTGACATAGCGCTGTCTATACTGGGAGTTAGGTCAGTAGAACAGCATAGTTCTACCAACATAAGTTGCTAGTGTAGATCAACCATAAGGGGCAGTGACTGACTTTTATGTTTGTGCAGCATCCAGTACTTTAGGGCCTATATCCTGATTAGGACCAGTAGATTGCTACCAAAATACAAATTAATAATGATAGTCAACTGACCAGCAACTTCTTGACATTAAAAAAAAAAAATGTGATTGCTCCTTTGATCTACAGCTCTGTCCATAACTTTAAGAAACACACAATCCCAAAAGGGTTCCAGTCCTAGTCATAGGTGCATACAGAGTTTAGTCTAGGGCCCTGGTTATTTTTAGCATAGCTACTAGCAGGAAGGGAAAGACTAGATAGGAGCATATTTTTTAAAACTGCAAAATGCACGCACCTCATCACCTGATGTGCTAATCTGGTGCCTCCATATGCAAATGACTCATTGTATGTTTATGGGAGGAGAGGACACACACAAATACAGGCCTTACTTGCAAAGCCATTTTCAGAGGAGCAAGGTCAGCTTCTGCTTTTTTTGCCTAAAGTTTCTATGACAAGGTAGCGCATGCGCAGGTCTCCAATGTGAAAGCTGTCCCCTTGAATTCAGAAATGCATCTTTGAGGGCACAGGGCACCCATCTCTGGGAACTCCAATCCTGACAAAACAGGAATGGAAAACAATCTGATTTATGGGATTATGGATGGAGCAGAAAGGTCTCATATTAAAAGCATCATCGTTATTATTTCTAGTATTAATACAGATGTGCCTAGATGCCCCACTGTGCTAGGCACTGCACATACTCCTACTAATTGATTGTACTTATTAGGGCAGGGACAATCTAAGTAGGAAGACAGACAAATAGTAGGAAAAAGAAAATACTATGGCCCTCATTTTACAGATGGAGAATAGAGGCACAGAGAGATTAAGTCACTTATCCAACATCACACAGGAAACCTTCAATTTTTTTGAAGGTCAAATTTTTGCCAATTCTTCTCTAAAAATTTTGTCCTCAGGCTAAATTAATGACTCTGGGTGAGAAGGCAAGTGAGAGTTTTGCACAGCAATAACATCAGTGGGAAACTCCTGGGTATGGGACAGAAATAAGCAACGAAGGGAAAAGGATCCTTCCATTAGGCCAGTAAGTGTGAACTCAGTTTCCTGAATAATGACTTTATGGATGGAGGTTGTGGTGGTTGCGCTGTTACCTGCTGTGATGCTCTTACCTCTTAATCAGTTCCCCTTGATGGAGAAAAAAGAACAGAACACTGGTTGGAAGTCCTTGGATTTCTTTCATTCCAGGATTGCTGACTGCCTTGTCTCACTAATTTTCATAGAATCATGGAAGTTAGAGCTGGAAAAGCCATCCAAGTTCCATCTAGTACACTGGCAACCCAAGGGGTCAGTGTAAGACTATTTTGTAAGTCAGTTCACTGGTGCTTAGCCCAATCTTGTTTTTCTCTCCTCCTCTAATCTGGACACAGTTTGAATGACAGTTCACTGAGCTTCAAAGAGCAAATGTTCAAGATAAATGCTAACTAGCCATCACCTTTACAAAGCAATTCCAGAGACAGAAACCCAGACTTTTCCCCATGGGATGGCATTAAAATGAAACAGTTTACTGTATGCCCCCAGGGTTCCTGGCAGCCCTGTTTTGTAAGAATTAATAATGTGTAAAACTAAAAACCATACAAATATTACTATTCTTCCTCCTACTAAACACCCAACAGACTTGAGATACTATGGCGGTGGAGGCTGTACAGTAGTGCAAGTAGTTTGTAAACAGATGGAATTAGGTCAGAAGATGGAAAAGAGAGAGATCATGACTAAGGCTAAGATTTTCATGGAGGTCATGGAATCTGTGACTTCCAGAGACTTCCGTGACATTTTCCGCTTCAGCCCCAGGCTTTAAGCCACACCTCCCAGCTGCCACAGGCAGTGGGGGAGACCCTGGCCCTCTCAGCCACCGTGGGGACCCCAGAGTTCCAGCAGCGGTGGGTGCTGAATCCTCCTCTGTCCCCATTTTGTCACAGTTATTTTTAGTAAAAGTCAGGGACAGGTCACAGGCTTCCATGAATTTTTGTTTATTGCCCATGTCCTGTCCGTGACTTTTACTAAAAATAACCGTGACAAAATTTTAGTCTTAATTGTGATTAACAGACACGTCCTTACCTGGAGCCATCACAAATGACTTTTAGTGCCCTCAGGCTGGGCTAAGGGTGTTTGCAGCTCTACCTGTTACAATAGTTAGACTACAGTGAAACTGCTCTGATCCACATAACTGTGAAATCTGAATTCTTCCCCTTTCTCTGATGCATGCCCATTTCACCAGATAGTCACACGACCCTCACTTGAAGCCAATGGGAGAGTCACATCTCAAATGCTGCCTAGCAAAAAAGGTTATGGTAGTTTGTCTGGATCCCAGTTACTATATTAAGATGCATCTCTCTCCACAAATGAGAGCTCTAGTTGAATGGTAACCATCCATTCTTCAAATCCGTGCACTCTGATTTGCTGCAGTCCTCAGGGCTCACTTCCATGTGCCCTCAACAAACAGCCACCTCATCATCTTGTTTCATCCAGATGACAGAATAAGAGACAATATTTTTACCCCATTATATCTCAAAACATTTCACTCCTTAGACACATAAGTATAATCAGTTAATATAAAGGATAGCAAGCAATATTGCTAAGTTTTATTAGTATATTAACAACTTCTTGTTAATACAAAGTAATTGGCCTTGGATTTTATTTAGCCTTATGATACAGTTATTACCTCACAAAATGGAAGCACTCATGTTATCCACTCAGTAAGAAGGACATTTTAAAGAAAAAAATTGGCAGAATGTGGTGTTCATATTATTGCAATAACGTTATACGTACTACACAGTGCCATTCAGCCAAAAGGTTTTCAAATCACTCTGCAAATTGATCACACATCAAGGGATCAATTCATCCTCTCCAGAAATGTAGAAACCTCTGAGGCAGAACACAGCAGCTATTTTATAGTACACATCAGTGCCGCACAACCGTTTAAGATAGGAAGCAAAGAAGAATATTGTGCCCGGTTGAAACTCCAACAGAACACAAGGAGCGAGAATGTAATTACCCCAGTTAGAATTTGGTCAGGACACTGGAATTAATGCCCCCAACTGATTAATACCCCAACATGATGGGATGGTTAAGGACACAGTAGTCAGAACCTTAGCTTCACATCTCATCTGAAAGACAATGGCCTCTTGCACAGCCCCCCAACACCAGCACTCTGCTGTGGTTCAACTCTTTGAGAGCGAAGATCTTCTGATTCACCAGCATCACTTCTTGCACTGCCCTA
The DNA here is from genome assembly GCF_013100865.1 of Trachemys scripta elegans. Classification (NCBI taxonomy): domain Eukaryota; kingdom Metazoa; phylum Chordata; order Testudines; family Emydidae; genus Trachemys; species Trachemys scripta. The sequence continues at coordinate 41,433,525 of NC_048301.1, forward strand.
AAGTTTTCCTTGCAGGCCTCCCACAGCATACTAATTGGGTCTAACTCTTCCTAGCTTGTTAGATCAGCCAAAACCATAACCCAGGCAAGGATGACTGCAAGCATGAGGATGGAGCAAGTGATTTGTTTTTAAATGATGTAACCATCAATGAACAGTCCTATAGAATTTAATAGAAAATGATCGCCTTTCTGTAGGATTTTTTAAACCACCATACAGAATTTAATACAAAACTTCTTATGTTCCCTGCTCACCTTTTCTAGTCCATCAACTATGCCAGTGCTCTCCACCAATTTGTCAGCCCCTCACGTAAACGTCTACAAGCCTTTCTCCATGCTGCTACTTACACTTGGGATGTCCTCTGAGGGAAGAATGGAACTGGCAAGATGTGCACCTATCAGGGCCTTGATTACTTTATCCGTGTTCTAACCTGCTCCCCTTTCCTTTGTCAATTACTTGTCCTTTTAGATTGGAAGCACTGCAGGACAGGTACTGTCTCTGATCATGTGTTTGAACAGCATGCCACAAAATGGAGCCCCAATCCTGGTAGGAGCCCTCTGGGTGCTACTATAATGCAAATACATAAGCAGATATTTGCCTACCAACATCATACTGTAAATCTGCACAAATGCAAGTCTGTGCTTTGGAATCTTCATGACTGGATTAATGAAGTACCGGGGTGCTGCAGATCTGGATCAAAGTTCATTGGCAGAGCTGTGGAAATCTGCTGCACACTAGGTTTAAGGTACATTAGTAAAATAAGGGTAGACTCAGAACTTGAACAGCAGAGGCTGCGGCAGGTCAAGACTGAGGTGCACTGGCAGAGAGGCAGGGGGAAGTAGCTTGCTCACACTGTGCCTTAGTCTGCCCAATGATATGAGTTCCTCACTTTCATGAGCACTATATTCATATAAAAATGTTTTTTTTAAAACCCACCACAGGCGATTAAGCTGTGATCTAGATTAATTAGCTGCCATATTTCATTTTTAAAATCAGAACTGGCCTGCACTGACACTGAGGAAATGTAGAATATTTTCACACCTATCTGACAGCCTGATTTTTCACTACGTCTTGAACTAAACCATCACTCCTGGACCCGTGTGCCTGTGCCAAGCTTCCAGCTGCACCCACTTCTATAGGCAAGTTCTACAGCACCCCTGGGAAAGGGTGTATGTCTCGGAGGTGGTGGTGGTGGGGAGTTTCTAATGAAAGTGTTGACCTCTGTGTAACCAGAGTGCCCTGAGCAGCATCGCTTCAGGGCGGGAAACAAAAAGATTGATGAATTGTATAATGTACTGTTATTGTTAATTTTTCTGAGTGCTGCTGGTTGGTGTCTCTTGGAGACTAACTGGCCCTTTTGGTCACAGCACAATATTAACTCTGTTCTAGAGACTTGCTGTTGGAGACAGAGGCTGTGTCCTCACTTTCAAAGTGATGAGTAAATGTCAAAATACACACCCGACTGACAATACCTCGTTTAAAAAGGACTTATGCACACACAAGTGATTCTGTTTCCACCTCACCCCCTCACTCTCCATGGAGCAACAGTGCTTTGCTCTTTCATTCACACACACAGATATTTGTTGCTTACTCAGAACTCTGCACCTTTAATCCAGGCACAACAAAACTCTAGAAAAACTGCTGTAGGGAACAATCCTGCTCTGGTAGCAAGATGGCCTGCATGGAACCCCGGTGGGCTTTTCCTTCACTAATTTCTAGGCTGCTATTCCCCTTTCCCCCATCCCTTGTTTGGTCTTTGTCCTTTAAGATTGTAAGCTCTGAGGGGCAAACACCTGTCTAATCCTATGTCTGTGAAGTACCCAGCTCATTTGTAGGCACTACAGAATAAATAATTCCATGATTCTATTATATCTCCCGCCTGGGGCCAGACACTGGAGTGGAGGCCTCTGGTTCCTGGAGTTCCCCATTTCAAGGCTGAGTCCCCAAACATGAGCATCTGCACATTATTGCAATTCACACTCCAGTTAGGTCTTCCAGTATCCTTAGGCACTAGCTTTACCAGGTGAGCCCAAAGGGAGCCTTCCCTCTGGCCAAGATAATAGGAACTGCATGGAGCTGGGATGGCTGCGAGCACCTCGGCTGCCTGAAATAACTGGGCCACACTGAGTAGGCCTCATTTGTAACTTGCATTTTGCATGTCTTAAAAGAATTATATGTGCACAAGGATCAAGCACGAATGTGCACAAGATGCATGCACAAACATCAAACAATACACACATGCATCGGCACACACAAATCCATTACCGCTAATAAAGAGACACATACTCCACTACCCACCATATGAACACAAGCATGCACACTCCTACGTTCACATTAAATACCAACACAAAGACATTAAACAAAGCATTCATGAAACACACATGCAGATTAACACTTACCACAGAACCCCACCATGCCCCACACCACCCAGACCTACATGCCCTGTGACAAGCACCTTTGCAAATGTAAATGGCCAGAGCACAAATCAGCCTGGCCCTTTAATGACTCTTTAAGCAGAGAGGGTCTTCGTCATGTTCTACTCTCACATCACTCACTCTATTTTCAGTATAAAATATTTCAAATCAGCAGAGAGGCCAGGTGAGAGCGAGGCTGGCTACCGCCATTCACCGCTGTTAAACTGCAATGGAACAACTGGAGGGCTCAGTAATTCCACGGAACAGGACTAAGCACTAGGTCAGAGCACAGAAAGTTAAAGACACAGCAAGAGTCAGCATGAGCCCACTGAGCAGGTCAAAGAAAACCCTCAGATAAGCTAATCACCGTTCTCTCTCTAGGATTGATTCACTGTAAGTTTTCCTCCCTGTCTGTTCTCTTATGGCTATTTATTTTATCCATCACAGAGGCAAAAGTGACAAAACAGAATGGTTCTGAGCTTCTGCTCCCTCCAAGTGCCAAGCCAGGACTCAGCAGGCCACCTTTGGATTCCATTCCCATCAGTTCCCATTAAGCCTCATGCTGGGACATGGTTCCTGTCCCCTCCAACTCCTTTGGAGCATCCGTGCAAGATAGGGCTTCTATCAGCTTCCAACGAGTGTGTCTTTTCCAATTTCCAGGACACTACACATGCTGTAATAAACCATCTCCTGATCTTATGAGGGCAATCCCTATTCCTCAAACTCCATGAAGTCCAGCACTGTAACTCTTTCCATTATCAATGGCTCCATTTCAAACTCTTCTGCTCTTTGGAATATCCTGCTTCCCAAGTCTCACCATCTCTCTCAGGTACAATTCACCTCTGGCTGCGCATAGTTCCAGCTCTCAATGTCGTTCATCAAGAAGGTTGCAGGTAGCAGACTCTGCTTTCACAAATGACCTGACACTATCAGAGTCATCAAGCACAAAGGGCATTGTATATTTGTATGAAAGCTTAATAGCTGTGGCGAAACCTCTCTGCAGTGCTACACCTTGCACTGATCTGGCTGTCACTTTCTCAATATGACATGTTCCTCAAACCTGCAGGAAAGCCCATTTCCAGCAGAGTGGCTCAGAGGTGTACTGATGTGTTGGACTGAAATTGCTTGTGAGATGGATAGGACAAAGGTTAGTGCTGTTATTATTGTTTGTTGGATTTAATGTTTATTTTTAGGCAAATCCTGAATCAGTTTTTGTGAAAGTAGGTTTTTCTAATATGCATTTTAAAAAATCCTTTCCCTCAACTCACTATATATAAAAACTCAAAACCCTGCCTTTCCTTGGAATGAACTGCCCCTGGCCTGGGCATTTGCAGTGTATATTTTATAAAACCTTATCTTAAATGTGGGGAGTCTGTCATTGTTTATCAGTTTCAACCTAAAACCAGAAATCCTGCTTATACGAATAAGACAGTCACAATGACTGGGTTCACTTTGTTTGGGTTTTTTCAATCATTATGTCTAGGTTACAAGTCTGATCCCATGCTCCCTGACCTCAGTTCTGCCCTTGCTGATTCTGCCCTTGCTGGTTCTGCCTCCAGTTTGCATTCCATCTTCAAACACTGTTCCTAGAGTGACCGGCTGTAGGATGCTGCTCACACAAGAAGTGTGTGATGCTAGCCTGCAATTCCAACTCTCCTTCAGACCGCCTGTCTGGGGTGGGGATGTGATTATTACCTGGTATCAGTCATTCAGCCAATGCTGGCTTCCCTTCTGGCCTCAGAGATCTTGTGTAAAAAACTCATCCCTTTTTCAGCAGCAGAGCTGTCATCTCTTCCAAGCTTTGTCTCTGTGGATTTTGTTTACACGTTGCTCATTTCAGATTTTGAGGGCCAGAGAGTTCTTTTGGAATTCCTTCCGAGTCGGGGCTATCAGGCAGCCTGTCTTGCTTCAGAGCAGAGGTTATCGTCCTTCTTTCACTTTTTCTTGATTTCATGTGCTGTTGTGAGGGCTTTACTGTTGCTCGGTTTGGTGGCACTATAGAGTTTCAACAGCATTTGCATGGGTCAACTCCCTCCACACGGATTTCTTCCTCATTCTCTCATCAGAGTATCTTCCTGCCTGGAGCTCTCAGGGATTCTCCACATGACATAATACTTCATCTGAGCCTTGTTTTATTCCTCTCTGCCATGTTTTTATCCCAAATAATATTCTTTGCAACTTCAGTGAGTTCACACTTTGTCTTCTCTCACACTTCATTTGCCATTTTGTCCTCTGTGCATTTCAGCAATGCATCAAATTCATCCCCAATTACCACTCTGTAGCTTCCTCCAAATACTCCAAATTATTCCCAAAGGATTGAAGGAATCGTTTCATGCATTAGAAGCACGAAACCTGAACTCTGAAAGAAGCAGCTGGTGATCTGACTCAATAAGAGCACCTGGCAGAGTTTTGCAGAGTGTAGAATGCTAGTTTCTGTCTTCCCCGTACAGTGAGAGCATTAGTCTGCTTCTCACGGAGATCTCTCTAAACAATTCCAGGTGCATCTTCCCCTACTGTGGTGTGAAGCTGAATGGCCTAATATTGATCTCACATCAGTTTTACACTGGAGTAACTACTGATTTCAACTGAGTTACTCCTCATTTACCACAGTGAAAATGAGAATCAGCCCAAAGCATCTTCAGATATAAGCTGATCCTTAGAGCAGAACTCAAAAGACTTGATGATAGTGTCTTCATTTGCTGACCTCTCCTATCTTAGTCTCCCATTTACATTCTTGTCAACAATATCCTTCTATACATGCACTGACAGCATCTCATGGTTGTTAGTTACTTTGAGAATGTCCAGTAATCTATTACAAATTACTGATTGCTGGAAGTAAAATGGAATCAGTTACACATCAGTCTCTCCTAGAAGTTGTGAAGTACTGATTAGATTACTTCAGTGTGGGGAAAAGTGAATCACTGTGAGTCACTGCCATTTAGTATGGCCTTCCATCTCAGAAGGCACCAAAGATTGCTTCTTGAGCTTGTGAGGCTCTTTTGTCTAGTCTGATGGTCCACCATAAAAAGTATCAAAGCTCTAATATAGCTGTAACACTGGTGTTGTATGAGCATTACATACTGAGACTGCTCATATTGGACACCATGACTTTCATGGCATCATTCCCCATGGTAGAAGTACTTGGGGGAAGTAGATCTATTAAAGATTGAATAGGGGGATGAGTTTAGTGACAAGCCAAAAATGATTGGGTTACTGCTTGTCAACATCTGCCTTTAACGAGAAATAAAAGAAGAACAAACATTTCGGAAGTAAGAAGCACCCTGCTAAGCCAGCTAAGAAGGTAAAAGAATACTTAAGAATATATATTCATCAATTGTTCTGGACAAAATGTATACTATGACAGACAGGGGATTAGCTAACAAACTTCTGGCTCCACAGACTGTTATTTTGGAAAAGTCCTGGGGAATGTGTATACCACACTTACACAATGAATCTCTCTTTCTCCCTCTAGTGTCTGGACCACAAAGAGCCTATTACAGACTTTGAGCAACAGACCTGGATCTTCTAGCTCAGTCATTCAGATCCTGAAGTCTTGTGTTTTATCTCCACTGCCAACCATGCACCCCTGGGACATTGCCTTACAATATCATGAAGCATGGAGGTGACAATCCTCTACACAGTTCTGCCGTAATTGTACCTGGAATACTGTGTTAATTTGCCGGCATCATTTTATCAGAATGATACTGACAAACTGGATGCAGCTTTGAGCACCCAAATGTGATCAGGTGGTTGTCTGCACTCATTAGGAAGAAAGATCAACAGATAACTAAGGGGCTAACAATATATTCTCTCTTCAAATATTTGTAAACAGCAAGGATGGACAGAAATTACTTAGCATGATAGTAGAGGACATAATCAGGAGGAATGGGATGAAATTAAAAAGGAAAACTTTTGTGCTGAATATTAGAAAAAAATATTTTCTATTATAAGAACTCCTTAGGCTGCGGAATCATCCCCGGAGGGAAGGGATGGAAGCCTCCTCACTTGTGACACTTACAACTAGACTAGATAGAATACTGGAAACGTACCATAGAGCAGAATCCTGCATTGGCATAGGAAGATGAGCTGGATGACCCAATAGTTACATGTCTAATATCTGATTCTGTGCTTGAGACAGGAATTAAAGAACTACCAAGACAAGTGGCTGAAAGGAATCCACATTTACTTTTCAGACCACAAATTAATTTGATTATTTCCCAGGATTACATTTGTAAAAAGTAAATTGTGATTGTAACCCTTCTCAGTACTTCATCAACCCTGAACCCACACTCATCAGTTATGTGTCAATGCAGCATCAACCAAGTCCTGCAGGGGGCTGTAGAGTTCTTCTGATTTTTCTCATCTGATGCACGGATTGGAGTACTGTAATGGTCGGAGCTATTTTAAGGCAGGTTGAGGCAAAGATGATGGGCACTGACTGGTCTTCCAGTAAGGGATGCAGATCCATTCTTGTTTCAGAAAAATGACACTACTTTCTCATGTCTCTTTCCTATTCCCCATATTTAACATCAAGTCTCCTTCAGGTTTAAACTAGTGACTGACAGATCCTGTAACCTCAAACGTTCTGCAATGACAATTTTTCCATACCGACCTGCCAAAGCAGAAGGTGCTGTGGCTATTTGAAGCCGTAGCTGGGGTCAACTTCAAACTCCTGTTAACTGCGCAGTTGTTTTTAGCTCAAAGTGCTATATAATCTTGAACAGCTCTTACAGGAGCAGACTTTTTGGAGCTTAAATTGGCTCTGTCCCTTTCCTCTGCCTTACCCACGGCTGCTGTCATGTCTTCCTTCCTCATCCACATAACCACATCTTCTCAACTGATTGCGGCGAATCACTTTGTGGTGTGGAAAGACAACATAGTGCTTCTGTCCTTGGCTTGCCTTATTCACTCTTGCGTTGAGCTCCAGCAGTATCTCACAAGACGTGCAATCACCCCATACCCTATCCCACACCACTGCACAGCAAGACTCTGCTCTGGGAGAATAATTGTGCTTACGTTGCTCTTTATCAGTTATTTTCAACAGCAAAGAAACTTCCCAAAACTGGAGTCCAGCCTTTGATAAATAAAACAACTGAGACATTTTCTTTCTAGTCTCCTGAAGCAAATAAATTAACTGGATCCAAATCTCCAGCCTGCTGCCCACCCACTTGCATGCTACAGGAAACTGCCAGGTGGGGAGGATCCACTTTTCAAGAGCAAAGTTTTGAAGGTGATGGACTATGGAAAGTACTCTATATACTCGTTAATAAGCCGAATATTTTTGGTAAAAAAGTGACGCATCAAAGAGCGGCTTATAAACAGGTCTACACCAAAATTTGATGATTTTTAAACTCTATGGAATCATTGAATTGAATATCTAATACAGGGATCGGCAACCTTTGGCAAGCACCCTGGCAGGCCGGGCCGGTTTATTTACTTGCCGCGTTTGCAGGTTCGGCCAATCATGGCTCCCTCTGGCCGCGGTTTGCCGCTCCAGGCCAATGGGGGCGGCAGGAAGTGGCGGCCAGCACATCCCTCAGCCCGCGCTGCTTCCCGCTACCCCTGTTGGCCTGGAGCGGCGAACTACAGCCAGTGAGAGCCACAATCGGCCGAACCTGCGGACACAGCAGGTAAACAAACCAGCACGGCCCACCAAGGTGCTTACCTTGGCAGGCCATGTGCCAAAGGTTGCCGATCCCTGATCTAATACATTGTACTTTTGTTTACTTGGAGTGTCTGCAGGCATGGAGCCCCTCAGCTCCGTGTGGCCGTGGTTCACCATTCCCATTGGGAATGGCGAACTGCAGCCACAGGGAGCTGAGGGGCTCCATGCCTGCAGATGGTCCAAGTAAACCCGTCCCGACCCGCCAGTGGCTTACTCTGACGGGCCGGGAGCCAAAGTTTTCCAACCCCTGAAATATAGGGTCGGCTTATGAAAGGGTCATACATTTTTTGCAATTTTTACTTAGCCATTGTGGGGGGTCGGCTTATAAACTAATGGACTAATGAACAAGTATATACAGTAACTCCTTCCTCTGGCTCTGCCAGTTTGTCTGTTCTTTCTATGCCTGTCTGGGGCAAGGACTACCTTGCTGGCTGTGTACTGTACAGAACCCAGCACATTTCCCACAGTCCCATTGAAGCTGAAGGGGATTTGGATGCCTAACAGCCTTTACAAATAATGAGTTTAAATTATTTTTAAAATAGGTATTTTGTTACATTCCCTTTACCATCCATACATTTTTAATCAAATGAATTATGTGCTAAGAGGTGGTTGAGAACTTGTAATAGACACCAACCACCCGACCTTTCTTAATTAATCCAATTCATACTTTCTCTAGTCCAGCACCTTCAAAACTTTGCTCTTGAAAGGTGAACCCTTCCCAGCTGGTGATCTCTGTAGGATGTAGGAGAGTGTGCTGCAAGCTGGAGATTTGGATCCAGCTAGTCATCAGGATAACAACCCTATTTGCAAATCAAATACCTTTATCAGATAACCAGTGGAGACCAGGACAATATCTAATAGTTCAACATCAGCACCAAGATATATAACTGCTTCTGTACAAAAACCTTTCTTCTAATCCTTCTTAAACTCAACCAGACTGATTGGTTTTTATTATTCATGAATTAATTTTTAACTCTTGGTCCAACAGGGGAATTGAATCTATAACATTTTCCACAGATTGAGGCAAAGAAGCTCTACGTCGACAGAGCAGAACAGCCAAAAGGAGATTTTTTTCCCTTCAACCAACCATTAAAGAATGGTTGTGTCTATTTTTTTCCTAAACACCTTAGGTGAAAATTTAAAGGAAAAAAATGAATACATTAAAAATATACATAATACTGTAGTGCTGAGCTGGGAGAACTGATTTCCTTTTGCAAATATACACAGAGAGAAAATGAAGGACGGTAGGGAAATAAACTGCAGTTTTAAGGCTTAAAAAGGCAAGTCCTTGTAGTGAGGGGACTTGAGGCAGGGGAGAAATTTGAAGACAGGTCTGTACTGGAATGGGAGAAACGGGCATGGGCACTGTTTAGGGCATATGGTTCTTTCAGCCTCTTAGCTGTAATCACTGAAACCAAAAGCAAAAAGTTCTCATTTTAAATCACAAGCGGCTTCTAACAATTATAACAGGATGGTCAAAAATGCTGTTTGCTTCGATAGGGTGAGACTTGAATTATTCCTTACTCAAATAACGCTTTCAAAAGTGATGGACTGTACAGTGGGAAGCATGCTACATTTTGTGCCCTCCCATAAGCACCATGCTTAAAAACTCCCCAAAACAAAATAAAAATTCCCAAAGTATCCAAAGATTAAACCAAAGTGCTGATTTTTCTGGCTTCGGCACAAGTCCCCAGCTTCATTCCAATAGTATTTTGTGGTTTGCTCCATATTTTGCACATTTGTCTTTTCAGCCTCTCTCACATTTTAATATAAAAAAATATCACTGCATTTCTTTAAAATCAGAAACCCTGATGTGGGGGGGAAATCTATAAACAGAATATCTAACCACATTTAGCTATCCAATGATATCTAATCTTATTATCTACGATCTAATTATATCTGCTCTAATTCAGACTACAAAAATCTATAAATACAGATGTTATGTACACTGTATCTAGATACCATTAAATTTCTTTTTAGTTCAAGAACGCCTTTTATCCAAAGATCTCAAAAGCTTTAGAAACATTAATTAATTAAGCCATAGAACACTCCTGTGAGGAAGGAAGTATTTTCATATATACTTTAAGTACACACACTGTATAGATATACACATATATAGACCGTATTCACACACACTACATTTAGGTTATACTTATTCACATATACAGTATATTTACCTGTTTTATATAGAAATACCGTGTGTGTGTGTGTGTGTGTGTGTGTTTATTTAGAATATATTACATGCAATGAGGTTGTAGACATATTGGTCCTAAGATATTAGAGAGAGAAGTGGGTGAGGTATTATCCTTCAACAGCCCAACTTCTGCTGGTGAGAGAGACAAGGTTTCGAGCTTACACAGAGCTCTTCTTCAGGTCACACATTTTATATATAAACACTTATTCTCACACGTGTGTGAATATAAAACTATTTCTTTCTCATCTTTACTCCTGTTAAGTCTGTGTGGTGTATAAGGTGCAACAGCACAATTTTCATCAATTATTCTAAGGGTGACTTGTCTGGTATCATTTGTATAAGGTAGAATGTGTGGACACATCAATACATCTCACCATCATTTTCAAAAGGTTACACTTTCTATGATCTGTTAAGGCAGAAAAAGCCCACAAGGAGCGAAAGTAAAATATTTTCTAAAGCTGAAGTGCCACTGTTACAGGCCCCCATACAGGGATTCATTTGGCTTTGAAAGTGAGTTTTGACTGTATCAGACAGTTGTGCTTCCTCTCCCTGCCCCTGGTCCCAGGTTAGACTGCATTGCAGGCTACGCTCAATTGCCTGGAAGTCACTGCTTAATAATCCAGTTAGGCATACAGAGTGCCTTGCTCCCTTCTGATACCTTTGCACTACAGATGAATCCGATAAGCAAACTGACTACTAAAAGAGTGTCAGGCAACGGGTATTAAGGTCTTTGGTTTCACAGGAGTAGCTGCCCAGTATCTCACTACAGCACAGCCCCCTCCCCCCCTTCACAATGACAAAAATGCAAACGGCAGAAAAACAGAAACATTTGAGAGGCTGAATGAAGCAGCAAGTCAGAGGAGTCGGGAGAGGAAGGCAATGCCCAGAGAGGCTGAAAAGGGGCTAGAGAGGGACTGCAATCTGAGTGTTGTAAAGATATTCATCTGACCTTCCCCCCACCTTTTAGACCGTTTAAAAAAAAAAATCAGACCATGTTTGCCTATCACATCCAATTCTGAAACAAGGAACAAATGAAAGACAAAGGTAATTCTCAGAAACAGTCTTTCAATCAAGGATCATTTTTAAAAATGAAAAGCAGACAAAGTATGAATATACACACACAAACATTTTAAAAAAATTTGGATTAACCCTGGCTACCAGTACTGTGGTAACAGTTATAAAATACGTCCCGGAACTCAATGTCACAAGCCTATATTCTTAACTGTTGTATTTCTAGGTCTGTGAAAATCCCATAAATAATTTTTTAAAAAATAAGCAAATACACTGTTGATGTTTCAAAACATGTCAGATTGAATGAACAAAAAAATGCAAGGAAAACTTTTTAAAAATAAAATCAGGCAAAGCAAAATTATATATTGTCCTTATTTTTGTGTGTTTAATTTTTTTAATTCTACAAACTGGTATAAAGCGCAGTGGAAGCATGTTTTGTAATTGTTTTTGCTATTGTTTATTTACTGACGGCAATTGACAGAAAATTATATTTCTGTCCTTTGCTTTTCCCCACATCTTTGTGGAGGACGAAAAACTAGATGTTCTTAAAATGATCATCTCCAAATGCAAAATCATAATCACAGAATTTAAACATTTTTAAGGATGTTCTTTTGACCTCTCTCTTGAGTCAAAGGACAGTGAGACAATACGCTCACCGGTATCGTTCACGGTGACGGCTCCATCACCAGCGATTGAGGCTCAATATTACTGAAGGGAACTTTAAAGTGCCAGGAGAAAAACAGAAGGAATTCAAAAATAATATTTTGTGAAACTATATGCATGGGAAAGACTGGGAGAATAGGAGAAAAATAGCAACAAGAAATCTCCTAATAAAAACAGCTGTATTAAAAATACACAATCAGTTCAGAATGAACTGCACTTTGAAAAAAGACACTTTCACAAGCTCCCCAACTGAAACTAACTGGCTCTCTCTAACCCATCCGATGGCCTAGTTTTCTTATGTTAAAAAAAAGTGTTTGAGACTTAAAATGTATGGTGAATTGGACATGATTTCCTGGGACAGAAAAGGAAAGTCGGGACTGTAAGAGAAAGGTTCTCACCAAATGTTCTTAGTCTCCTAAAGAACAAACCTAGAACAGGTTTCCTTTTTCTCCCACCCCTCTCAAATGGAATGTAAAATCAGGGAGATGCCCTAAGAATGAACACCTCACCGGCAGTGCAGCATCGGACAAGACAGGCCGCCTCTCTCTATGCTCAATCCATTCCCTTTCACACTAAAAAACAAAACAAAAACAGTTCTGTCATGGAATGTTACTGCAACTTAAATCCCAAGCACAGAAAGGGGAAGAAAAGAAACTAATGAAGGAATTTGCATGAGAAAGCAAAGGACACTCTTCCCCTCACACACAAGTTAGTGACTTTCTTCCGAATGGATTCTGGTTCTATTGTTCATAAAATCCTCATGGGCCAAGAATATTCTTTACAAACTGACAAAGTCAGAATAAGGATGACTAGAGTGGGATTTTCTGGGATCCCAAAAAATGGAATTGGATTTCTTGTACTCCCTTCAGCCCCTCCCAATAGAAAGAAACAGAGCTGAGTAGGGTCCCCCATTAGAAGAGGGGAGCAAGAAAAATTCAGCTCAGCAGGGACACAAACCCAACACAGGTTGTGTGATAACAGCTTGCCACCTGCTTTTCACAAGTTGCCTTTGCGAAGTGTAAGGGGGCACTGAATGGGAACATTGCCTGCGGTGATCAGAATGCACTGAACAGTGCAATGTGCTAGTACTTATTTGTACACAGTGCTCTTCGTAAAGGGCATCACAGAATGCTTTCCAGAGGGTGTCAGAAGCAGTAGAGAATAGGAAATATTAGTGAAATGACCTTAATCATTTGCAATAAAATAAATTACACACACACACACACACACACACACACACACACAGTCAAACACACACACACACACACAGTCAAAGCAAGGTCAGACCTATGGAAAAGAAAATTTGCACCAGTAAACCTAGGAAGATAGAGAGGACCGGTGTGCAGGAATTGTGAGGGTTAACAATACACAAGCTCCTGTCCAGCCAGCACAGGGTCAAATTATGTGCAGTGAAAGTTTGAAGTCCTCTATCCCCCAGAGCTTGTTTGCTAATTACATTTGCAATTACAAACATGACAGATATATTACTGTACAGCGTGCTCCACCTCGAGCAGGCATGTTTCTCCTCATGGACAGTCGCTTCCAGCAGCAGGGCTCTCAAAAGCTCTGCATGATCAACAAAGTAAACTGTGCTTCAGCCACAAGGGTAACTTTGTGGGCATCTCTAGTGCTCTGAAGAGGCAGGGCAGAGTTTTAAAGAGAAGCAACGTGACAGATACAGAAATTGATATTGATAGAAGTTACTGAAATTTAGTTCAACAATAAATTCCCCAGAAGTTGGCTAAGATTTCTGCAGGTGATTAGTTATAATTATCAATAAATAAGAATTTATCCAGCTCAATCTTTATTATTAATAAATAATAAGCCTGTTACATTACATTTCCACTTGCAGATCCCAGAACACATGGCAATTCAGACTAACTCACAAACTACATGCAGCGATCACCTCGCCTACTGCTAAAATGCAGCCGATCCTAGAGGGCAGAAACAGTGCAAGATTTTTCCTGTTTTCAGCAAAATACACAAATCTGATTGCTGTTGCTATTTTCATTGTCCACCAGCCTCTTCAGACAAACAGCCAATAGATTCCTGGCTACTTATGGAACTTCTGTTTATTATTTATTTGATGGTGGTGCCTACGAACCCCAATCAAGGTTCGTGGCCTCATTACACTAGGCACTGTACAAATGCTAAAAACCTACCTGCCTACTCATGCAAACTAAAAATAAATGTAAAAAACCTTTTGCATTCCCCAGCTGCCAAATTAAGCTAAATAACTATCTAAGATGCGGAGATGGACTTGCTGAGGAGAATTTGTCTGAGACCATCTCTGAGGTCTACAATAAAGTCTCACTCACTCTCTCACACACACAATCTGGTTGCCGTTAGCACTTCCCGACTTCTGAACTGTGGGATGCAGAACAGAACAGAAGAATTTGAGAGTAGGGATTTGGCTTTTATATCCAGCATACACCATCTTCTTCTTTCGCTATTTCTTCTCTAACTAAATGCAGGCGAATAATTTTACATGCTTTGAAGAGGTTTCCCAAGAATGTCCATCACCCCCATAGGGACCATGAGGTGCAGCTGGGTTTAGATATACCCCATCCTCCCACCTTTCCTTCTTGCATTTCTTTGGAGAGATTCCATCCTCCCAAACTTTGGGAGAGAGTTGTTGGTGTCACACACAAACCTCCGTAATGGGCTAAATTTATTCAACGAGCATAAGAAATTTTGGGAAGCGTGAAATTAAAAATAATGGGAATCAAGCATAGGTAATGCAGCAGAAATGTGGCTAGGAGTCTCTGAGTCGGGGCAGTTGGTAGTGAGCAATGTAGTCTCTTAGAAGAAGGGTCTGGGATATGAAATCTCTGTCACAGCAACTTTCTTTGAACGCAATCCCTCCAAAGTCTTTTCCCTCTCGGGCTAAATGCAATATTTATTGATTACTTCAAATCAATACAATGAAAGATTTTTGTTTGGTTGAGTTTTCCTTTAATAAATTGATCTTTCCATATCTCTCAATAATTAATATGATTAAAGTATTTTTTAAAGTGGAATTTGGGAGGAGGAGGGGATGTTAATAAAAATCCTATAAAATAATTTCCCAAATTCCAGTGCCAGACAGATTCTTGATAAGCTCAGTAAAGCAGGATCCCATCCTGTGATGGGAACGTGCTCAGGGAACTCAGCTACTCAGTCCTTTTCATTACAGATACTTCTCAATTTATGCTGCCAGTAAAATATAACAAAAACCAAAAACAACAACAACTTGTTCCAGTCCTTCAGAAGTGCTCAAAGTACACAGCTACAGTCAGCATCTGACACCAATTTCCTTCCAGTCACAGATTTTGGAAGTTACGGGAAACAAAGTCACATTTCCTCAATCTGTAAATAAGAATTAACCAAACAAAACCAAACAATTTACTAAGTCTTTCTCTGAATTTGCTCTTTGATTGTATCAAAATTCCAGTACAGTATCTTTCTGTGTCTGTGTTTCTATGATCATACAGACACTTCATTCCTTTTCACTTTTTTTTCCTAATTGCACAATAATATTTCATAATCATCATCATCGGACAATGATTTGTGCATCTCTCTTTTACATCAAAGGAAATACATTGAAAGACATAACATCTAGTATGATGCCCTAATTTGGCAATTACACACACATACGCGCGCGCACACACACACGCACACACACAGGTAACTTGGTAAGTCTCTCTTTCTCTCTCTTTCCAGGATATTAATTAGAAATGGCAATGACATTTTCCTACAGTCCTATGAACATCTTAGGCAGTAACTAAAACAAAACAGAAAAAGAACCTCTTCTCTCATCTGAGACAGTGAAATTAATATTAAAGGATAAAATGCCAGATTTCACTCTCTTGTGAAAAAATCTTATGTTTACATACAGCAGAGATACAATAGAGGCATTTTATATATACATATGTATTCATACCGTATACATTAAAAATAGGGTGACAAGACAGCAAATGTGAAAAATCGGGACGGGGGTAGGGAGTAATAGGAACCTATATAAGAAAAAGACCCAAAAATCGGGACTGTCCCTATAAAATTGAGACATCTGGTCACCCTAATTAAAAATGTGTGTGTACATATACTCTACTTCAGATAGACATCGTAAGCACAGTGTAAATATGTTCACTCCACCTTCCCTGATCTGTGAGATAAACTGCAGACTCAAATCATTAGCTTTTATAGTTTGCTAATCCTACCCTTGCAAAAGGTTCCTCCTTGGAGCTGCTTCACCTGCCACTGACAGAAGAACTTTCCCAAAACCCAGTACATGGAGGCGGCAACGGGTCCCTCAAAGCAGTAACTCCAACACATCATATATATATATCTCACACAGTCAACAATTAGGAACAAGTGTTTTCTCATGGTCACTGCAGGAATCCTCCCCAACTCCTTGTGTCATTTCTCAGGTCAGGACACACACATAGGCAGAAGAAAAGGGAAATTTTACTACTCAAAGAAAGTGAAATTCAAAGTATTATGGAGTTCGATTAGAAGAGGTGAATTCCTCTGCTCAGTTAGTTCTTGTCTGGACTCATCCTGGATTTGGAACTTGTGTAATTTAGATCTTTCCCTGGACTCCAAAGTGGAGGGGTGACCGTTTTCTTCTCTCTCTCTGTCTCCTATGTAAGCTACAACTTCTGGGCATTCCACACAAAGGATCACCCAAGGTGCCATGCACACTTATCCTCCCATTTTATCACTATTAAAATACATAAATAAAGGAGCAGCTTTCAATATTTTGAAGTTCACATTCAATGTAATGTTCAGTTTGCCAAAATAATTGTTGCAAACATAATTAAAACAGGAGAGTTTGGACAGAAAGTAACTACTGACATTATTTCAATACCCAGTATTCAGCGTAGTAAGCCACTGTATGTAGGATAGTACACTCACGCAAATAGATACAGATATAAACATATATATATACACACACACACACACAAAATACAATATGCTGTATATACACATATATACTCATGCATACACATTTTACACCTGCTGCACAGTGTATTTGTACTATTACACATACTGGATAGATAGGTAAATATACATATATTGGGCCAAATTCGGCCCTGACTTAAACGCACACAATCACACTGAAATCTGATCTTAGTTACACAAGGGTGTAAACCGAAGCAGAACCTGGCCATTGTACAAATTTGTATGTATACACACTATCTGGAAGGCTTCCTACATCTTTCCTCTCCTCTTGACTTTCTCCAGATTCTGGATTAGTCATGGCTTCCACAGCACTTGCCCCATGGCTTGAGCTCCTTTAACTTTTCTTTATTTTTTTTTAAATGGGTTTATTTGTTTTTTTTTAATTCTCCCAATTTAGTTTCCCCACACACAGCAAAAATAAATTGTAAATAAGCTTAGAAGCCATGCAAGCTCAGGAAAAAGGAGACAGAGATCACACCAAGAGTTTATCATTACCAAAGAATAGCTCCTCCAGCCCATTTTGAAGCCATGGGTCTCAGATTTCCTAGTCACTTTCATTTGTCTAACCAGAAGCCAAAGTTAAGGGAGGCACAAGCAGGAGTGAAGTGCATTGGATACAGTGTTGTCGGGGGCTGTCAAGGGAGACCATTAAATAGTAAAAGGTACTAACAATAATCAAATGAGTGATTTACTTTTATTGTTTTTGTACTGTCTGAATAGCTTTTCTGGATTCAACAAGTAGAATGGATGAACAGGAAAAAGTTAACAAGAGCAGACATGACAGTTGGTAATTATCAAGCTATTTTTCATGAAGGTAACAGCGCACTTTCAAAACTTTGACTTTGTATTAAAAACATCTAATGGGATGCAATCCACTTTTCCTTTACGAATCTGTTTGTTTATTTTTAATTCAAAGTGTAACAGCCAAAAGCGAAGCACCAGTCACAGAAGCCAGAGGGCTTAAACTGGTAATTCCCATTTAAAATAATAAATTTAATGTTAACAGCATTGTTGGAAGCAAAGGAATAAGGTAAGGATAGAAGGAATGAGAGCAAGTCAGGAAAAAGGGAGGGAGAGAAACAGAAAGATGTGAGAGATGAAAAAGCTGTAATGAGAAGAGCAGAGTAAAAGGCATAATTTTTTAAATTCTCTTTTAATTCATGCTAACTAGGATGCAGTTATTAAACAAATAATGAACCAGTCAAAGTGACTCTACTTCCATCTCTGGCAACACCATGGAGCCCTTGTAGGTGACACACAGACTAATATGCAAATACACAAAAAGAGACTCAGCTTAGGAAGAGATTTGTCGGAGAGGAGAAACATACTTGAAAAGGAATTGCACTGGTGGACCGGAGACAAATTGCAAGAAGATTCCATCCTGTCTCCCAAGTTCCCCAAAAAGGATCAAATCCAACTTACTTGCTAAAGTGATTTTATACAAAGCATTGTCGGGCATGTTCCAACGTAACATACAAAGAATGAGAACACCAGCAGGTGCCGAGGAATCTGTCATCAGTCCAGCTTGGGATGCCTGCTCAGTAGCTCTCCTCCACTCTTTCCCTGCGCTGGCTGCCCTGATTGCAAGCCTAGGAAGGCTGGCTTTCTACAGATGAAGCGTTTGCCTTTCTTTTAAATAAGTGAACACAGTAAAATATCTGTGTTTTAATGTATCTACTTTGTGTAGACAGTATATATCTATTTACACCCACCCACTAGTTCATCTAATAGAAATTTTACATAGCCCTGAGCACAAACAGAAAGTGAATCTGTGCAAGCAGAACATGCATTGTAGATTTTCTGTTTCATCAGTCTGTGTTCCCCAGAGATGAAGCATTAAAAGAAGAAGTTGCAAGAAGGAAATTAATAAACTGGCACAAACTAAAGTCAAATCAAACTGAGGAGTGGTTTCCTTAGAGAGATTTTCCTTTCACCTAAGTGGGCTTTTTGGTCTGCACCTGTTCTAAATGGAGATTTGCTTCCCTCCAAGCCTCAGACAGGAGCATTGATACCCCCTTACACAATCCCCTCCCCACCTCTACATAATTTGTCCAAAAGATAGGAAATCTGTGCAAGAATTTCTCCTTGGGGGTGGGAGGAGGGAAGGAACCTCAAGTAAAAATTGCTTTCCCCCCTTCCCAACTCAAAGTCAGACAATACTCGGGCTCACACCAGTGCCAGTCTGTCATTTCCAGCACAGGCAAAACCAAACCAAACCAAACAAACAGAGCACCTACTGGTTGTGGTAGCTGAGAGGGTCTGAGATGCAAAGTTCGGAAATGTCCATCAGTCCAGTTTTAGCATTCCCAGTTGGCAGAGAAAAGCAACTAAATTACAGTGAAGAGAGAGTGAAGGGGAAAAAAGGGAGCCACAGAAAGGGGAAGAAAAGGGACAAGGAAGGAAAGAAAGCGGGTGAGAGAAAAAGAGGAGACAGTTAAAGAGGGTAGGAGAGAAAAAGAGACAGACATATGCACATCCACACACACGCACTCATCCAGACACACTGAAGCCGGCAGAGGGAAGGGAGACAGCTGAGAAGACACAGGCACAAGAGATTTAGATCCCACTAACCCCACTGTAGCTTTAAGACTGAGAGACTGATGAATATGGCAATGCTGCTATTGGTTACCACTCAGGGGCTGGACTTGAAGTGACAGAGCAGAACTGGGCAGGGAGGGGGGTGAGAAGGAGGGAGGTGGGGGGCAAGCAAGTGAGACTTCAATAGACTAACATACCCACACATGGGCTAATAGCATCAGAGGAAGAGAATGCTGATCACACAGCCATAGAGCTTGTGATCCTGTAGTTGGCTAGGCAAAACCAGGGGGACAGGGAGTGACCTTCGGTCCTTTACACAGTCCCTTGTCCTCTACAATGCGAATTCCACTGGCAGCAGAACTGAGTGAGACAGGACCTCGTGGCTGGTGGGTCTCCTTTGTTTTTTGTTTGTTTGTTTCCAGATACATAGCCTGCTCATTCCTCTGAATGTCTGTGACTGTTAAAGTGTCTGCCGGGGGGGGGGGGGGGGGGTGTGTGAACACTTTGGGGTCAGCAACAAAACCTCATGCTGCTTGTGCATTCATAGCAATTCCTGATCATTTCCTCAAGTTATCAGGAATCACAAAAGGCTTCTCATCAGAAAGTGATGAGGAAAAACTGACCCTAACAGAAAGGAGAGAGACAGCAGACACAATATAGTGCTAAGTAGCAGCCCAACACCAGCTCCCGAATGGACACTGCTGGATACAGTGTAGCTGTAGCTGGGGAGGATCCTATCCTCCCCTAACAGAAATCTGAGGGTTCTGTCTCTATTTACACTTTGGCAGTATTTGAATTGTCATGCCAATAAAGTCTCACTTTAGCTGAAATGAATGTGTGTGTCAGTTTGAATGTATGTGGGAAACAGAACTTCTTGGATTTATTGGCACTCACCAAAGGGTGATGTCTGTTAGTCAAATGCCACAGTGATGGGTGACTTAGAAATGCAGATGATAACAGTAATATTAACTACCATCACCTGCTTCAGTCTTAAAATGTAAGTTATTGTGACATGGTGACTCTCCCCGCGTGTGCGTGCACACACACACTTACGCTTCAGCCTCTTACCTACCGACTCACTGTATCTCCAGAAGGAGCTGGTCATGAAATGTACTTAGTGTTCACAAAGCACTCGGACCCTGAAGTGAAAGGTGCTTTATGTATTATTACAACCTATATGCGCATCCACACGTACTTCAGTGCATGTGCAGAGACACTATCAAATACATTCACACACAGTAGTCCACACGCACACTTAGACATGCATACATACAAGTTTACATACATCTATGCACACAGACACATGCACTGTCACGTGCAAACACATCACTCCATTTGTATATCTGTACAAATACACACACAGCTAAACATTATATATACACACACACACGCTTGTATGTGTGTATACAATTCAGTGCTGAGAACACACCAATATACACACACAGTGACTCAGCTCACTCAAAATACACAGACTAATATATGCAGATCCCCATATACAAACCCTCAAATACACATACAGAATCATTCATTATGAAATATACATATGCAGCCTCCTTCATACAAAGAATAGGGCCTGACTCTGATCTCATACCAATGTAAATCAGAAGTAAATTAAATGAAATCCATGGATTTACATTGTATAAAACCTGTATAAGCGAGACCAGAATCAGACCTTCAGAGTAAATGCATGCATTCCAGATACAAACCTTTAACTCTCGCCCATTGGTGCACATAAACACCTTGAGAGGTTAACACATCAGAATACACTGATACATACATTTACAGAGAAGTGCTCACAAACCTTCTCAATCTCAGACTCAAACTATCAATCACACGCATTCACTCTTGTACACAGAGACATTTTCAAGGCTCTGTACACATTTATTGGCTGCCATTAGAGTCAACGGGATCTCCCCCAACTCCCACACCATCATGTTCACACACATATTTTCACTTTCAAACATCACAGTTACATTGGCACCCCCACCCAAACACTCACACTTAACCCCACACATGCAAAGTCAGAGTCTCTCAGACATGATCACATTATACAGAGACTCACACTGACAGTCCCTCTCCTACAAAGTTCTATTACAGGATCTAGTTGTTTGTTGCTATCTTCCATGTTCTTAACCAGACACGTGCAAATCTTACTTTTTCCTCTCTCTGCCCTGCTTTCTACTTTTTAAAAAATCTTTGGAGTTTTGCTACTCAATGAAATAAAAATTAATTTAATAAATAATTAAGAAAGAGAGAGATTTTTAAGCAAAAAAAGTCTCTCTATATATCTGTGGACAGCAGAACCTCTTGTTCTCCTATGCCAAGGGGGAAAAAAAGCCAAGTTAGGGCAAACAGGAGATTGCTTCATTATAAAACAAAGCATTAAATCTGAGTCCATAACTGCAGGCTATGGTGTAATACACCAGGTACAGCACTAAGCAGATTGGAGCTATTCAAATGAGGGGAACTACACAGCACAATGGCAAGTGAAATTTGACTTGGTTAAATATGCAGCAATGCACATTGGCTAAAGTATTTTAAAATTTCTCATATAAGCCGAGAGGGATCAGTATTTGCAGGAATTGAGGAAGGGATAAAATAATGGGCAAGATCCTCAGCTGGTACAACCCAGCATAGCTCCACTGAAATCCACATTAAATCATTACAGCTACATCGATTTACATCAGGTGAGGATCTGCCACAATGTGATCAAAGTACTGTATAAAAAAATGGGGTGCCCTGACCTCGGGAACTGTGTTTGTTTTTGATCAACTCACCTTAAGATATAACAGACTAAATAATCAAAGTAAAGTGATAAGAATGGTTAGAGGTACAACACGGTGATGGGACTTACAAATAAAGAGATTGCAAAAGTGAGGATGATTCAGTTTGGAAAAGAGAAGAGAAAGGGGACTCAAATGGGATGTTTGACAGTATGACATGCTTACAGCAGAATATAATAGGTGACATGAAATTCATTCAGATTATAGAAGAAGAGCTGTGTAAGCTCAAAAATTCTCTCTTACTCACAGAAGTTGGTCCAATAAAAAATATTACCTCACCCACCTGATCTCTCTAATATCCCGGTACCAACATGGCTACAACATCACTGCATTCAGATTACAGACAGTTCTGAGAAACAGGATTTATATGAACTGGAATAAACATTTACATGCATACATCTTTATGCACATAAGTGATACATGAGCATATAAAGACTTAAGCACTTAAATCTTTATGTCTGAATTCTGCAGTTCACGAAGACTTTAGCATATAAATAAAAAAGAGACCTGGGGAAAGGACTCTGTTTTGAATAATGAGGCTTTTCAGATAAGTGAGATTTGGTTAATAAAGGTTCCACTAGTGAAAGCCCATAGTTCCCCTGCTTTACCTACTTCCCAGAAGAAGAATAGGACATTCAGTAAGTGTAAAACAAAATAAATTAAATACTATTGTATATACTGCAGAATATATTGTTAACTTGTGAAACTCACTGCTGCAGGATGCATCAAGGCAAAATATGTGGCTCGATTTTTGGAACTTTCTGACCATTAATAGCATTTGTAACTCTTAAGACATTTCTACACCAAAACTTAAGTTGACTTATATTAGATCGACTTACAGCCACCATAGTAATTACTGCGGTGGTGCATGTTCACACTTCCCTCCTTTCGTCGGTGGTGCACCAGGAGCACTTCCACCAACCTAAGAGGAGCAGTGTGGGGAGCTGAGAGCCCAGCTCCCCTCCAGGAGCCTGGCTACCCCACAGACACCCGGCTCACCATTGGCTCTCCCCTGCACCCCGTTCTCTGCTGGGAGCCTGGTCCTCCCCCGACCCCCGCTCTTGCCTGCTGGGAGCCTGATGGCCCACGCGCCCCAGTTTTGCCTCCCCGCTACCTGCCAGGAGCTCATTGCCACCAGGACTGCCAGGAGCAGCCCAGCTCCAAGCGGGAAGCCCAAGCAGTGGGCAGCAACCCAGCTGGGAATGGGGAGGATGGACCCATGAAAGTGACAAGAATGACAGCCAACCGCTGATGTAAGTAAGTAACCCAGTGTCTACATGGACACTGCGTCGCCCTAACCACACTGACATAAGCCCTACGCCTTTAATGGAGGTGGAGTTATTATGTTGGGTGCAGCAGAGCACTTACGTCAGCGGGAGCAAAGCTGTAGTGTGTACACGGACAGATATAAAGCTGCCTTATGTCGACCTAACTGTGTAGTGTAAATCAGGGCTTAGAGCCTAAAACAATGAGATAAGAGGAAATCGTATCTCAAGCTTAATGACATAAGGGGATTGTTTGTGGATTTTATCCTTGTAGCGGGGTGGACACCCGTTCCTGCCCTGAGGGGTTTAAAACAGCCCAGGAGAAGGGCTGTGGAAGGGCAAGAGGCCTGGGCTGATTGGGAGGAAGCAGGCTCAGCTGGGGCCACGCCCCAATCAGGGCCCAGCTGGCCCTATAAAGGCTTGAGCCAGGAGCTCAAGCAGACAGTCTCTTTCTGTGCTCAAGAGAGAAGGGCCTGGCTGCAGGGAGCTTAACCAGACACCTAGATTGGGAGCAGGGCTGGAGAAGGGCCAGAGGAGCTGGGAGCTCCGGCCTAGGAAAGCCCCAGACTGTAGGCCTGGCAAGGCCTAGTAAGTGTAGGGCTGCAGGGGGCAGCCCACAGGTAGACAGAGGCAGCAGGTCTGAACACCTTTGCCTGTGATGAGTGGCTGATATTACAGTGAGCCCTAGTGAATGGGGCTAGATGGAGACTGGGCAGTAGCCAAGACTGAAGTGAAGTCGGGGTAGTGGGTGGGGGTTCCCCAGGGAGGGGAGACCCTAAGACTGAGGGGTTACTGCCAGGGGGGCAGCACCCCAGGTACAAGGGCACTGGGGTCCTGGGAGGGACATGGGGCCACAGGTAAGGCGGATCACCAGCCTGCAGGGGGTGCTCCGGATGCTGGAAGAGCTAATTCCCGGAAGTAACCAGCAGGAGGTGCCGCAGGGGTGAATCCGCTCTTCCACAATCCTCTTATTCCATATGCATTGAGGGTTTTTTGGGCCTCTCTCTGAACATCAGGTATTGTCATGTCAGGTGCCTGTCACTGCCAGAGATGGGATAACTGAAGTAGATGGACCAACTGTCTGATCCACTATAGCAAATCTTACAGTACGTTCCTACAGTGCATTAAAGGATGCAGAATAAAATACATTGTATAGTAGCAGAGATCAACTTTCCTTACTACTACATAAATGAAAAAGTGAAGCTGAGGTTTTATTTCTGAGGCCAGAGGACTGGATCCTGTAAGAATTTTCTATTATGTGGTACTAAAGTTTTATTAAACCAAATGATTGATGGAAAATTAATCACTTCATCCGATGGTTGCACACAGTACTAATGATAGGTGAATTGCAAAAAGCAGGTTGATTCAGCATGGATATGTTTACACATTTATCCAAACCTTTGTGCTCCCAATCCTCCTCCTCTTCAGATTTCTCTCAATCTTCCCCCACACAACTGGGTCAGGCTCCCCTCTGCCCTGGTATGCTGTCTATTGTCAAGAGGTGCAATGATCTGACATCTTCTTTGGTAATTCTCCTTCTTGTTCTCAGGGTGAATGAGCTAACTGTTCTCTCTACTCTGGTGCACAGAAGCCCAGGAACACCTCTGGTGGGTCTTGTTTTCAAGTGGTAAAAGCAACCTGGCCAGAGCATGAGACTCAGAGTATACCACAGGATTGTAAAGCCCTGGAGTACATTGTGTGAGAGATCCCTTTATACCCATGAGATTAGCAGGTCCTATTAGAAAGGAGAAAGGGATATTACCAGAGAATTTTACAAAACCAAGCACACTTTGGGGTGTCTTTATATTTTAAAGTGGCAGATCATTGGGGTACAACAGGAGGATTACTGTGACCACTACACCAGACTGGAGGGGCAGGCAATCTAGTCCACCTCAAAGGAGGAGACCTGATAGAAGGGGTGGGGAGCAAATATCAGGATGCTTCCTGAAGGAGTCTGAGGTCAGGGCAGGGAGGAGACTGTTCAGAAACCACTGATGATGAAATAGAAGCAAGAGGCCATCTAGTTGCCCTTTGAAGACATATTCCCAATTTTGCACAGTGATGGATGATGGGAGGGGTTGGAGGAAATCCATAGGGGTTCTGTTGGAATATGCCCTGAGATAGGGAGTTTGGAGGGACCTTTATCTAATCTCAGAATTGACAGGATTTGGTCCAAGGATGGTTGAAGCTTCTTATTGGTCTTATTTATCTGAAATCGAGTCTCCCATTGTGGACTATTGCTCATCTGCTGCATCCTGATTGATTTAGTGAGCAGTCATATTGTGCGCTGCTTCAGGCAATGAACGGTCAGCTTGGTAACTGGCCTTTCAGGCAGCTGCCACTTTCTCAATATCCGAAGTTTTCATTTTGTGTCTTAAACTTTTATCAGGGCCTAGGGGAGCCAGCCAGGGAGCCATCCAATTGGCTGGCACAGGCTCCATGTGGTCTAATTAACTGACATCAGTAACACAATGGGGCTTTGTGCTCAGATAATGGGCTCCTGCTGACAGGAACTGCCCAGGCAAAGATGAGATGGGAATTTGTGAAGTGGCTGGACAGACCCATTTTTGGTGCAAAAATTATATCACTTTAGACCGAGTGCAAATGGACAAATGACACTTTCCATGCTTCTGGAGTAGCTAAAATTTAGCTACTAAAACGTAGCTGCTAAGTGGAGCCCTGCTTCCCTCCTCAAGAATCTGAGGGGGTGGCCACTATAGGCTTTGCCACATCTGCCATCTTAAAGTCTCTACGGAACAGGGTCACAAACCTAAGAAGCTGTCTGTGGAGCTTTAGAGGCTTCATTTTGCTTTCAAAAAGCCGATGTTGACAGTGCTCACAAAGCTTTTCTAGCTTCTTAAACTGCCAGCTGGGCTTCCTCCCCTCACAGACGAAAACAACAATGGGAACAGTGACTAGGTTTGCCAACTTGTCTTAACCCTGCCCTTGAATGATCACCTCCAGGAGAGAGACAGGAATTCAGTTACCATACCACCCATTCAATACTTGGTCATTCGTCTGTGAATACCAACAAGTGAACCACTACATATGGGGATGGCTTTCATGATGTGGGCATCTGGATTTGTTTTTCTCCAATTAATATCACACCTGGCTCACTGAATAGTCTTCTTAGCGTATGCGCAACATGCCTCAGGTAGCACATAACCAGGATTCAGCACTGAATTTGATCCGCTGGTTGGATTATTAGCTTCTCCAGACCAGGCCAGGTACTGATAGGAAATGCTATGTGAACGCTGATCCATGACCCGCACCGCACCGTTATCAGATGGCAATGACTTTCATTCGCTAATAGGATGGAATGGAATCTGTGTCCTATAGGCAAATCATTCTATAATTTGATATCAATCCTCTGAACCGGCCTGTTTCCCTCCCTAGAAAGAAAACAGCAAATTCACATCACTACAGATCTTCGGTACTTTTACTGGCTTTCTGAGCACTGATTAACTGAGATTTTCTTGAAGACTTATTTTCTGTCCCTTAATGACTAAGCTATTTTCTGATGGATTAATTTTTACTTATTTAACTTTTATCATGGAAGAATGGTCAACTTTCCAGCAAGCTGATTGATTGATTGACAGAAATTTCATTTGGTCTAATACAGGAACAACCTACAAATCATGCCAAGCAAACCTCATTTCACTCTTTGATAAAATTATGGGTTTTTTGTAGATAAGGGGAATGCAAACAGATGGAAAAGATTTAGATTTTTTTTTTTTTTTTTAAAGTCCCCACTATGATCTCCCATTATATTCTTGTGGGAAAGTCAGTAAGGTGGCATCTGCACATAAAAAAATTAGATGCAAAAAACATAGAAGAGCTGGGCAAAGTAACTTGGGTATACATGTCTACGTGTCAGACACCATTAAGGTACAGCATATAGCATACTGATGCGATAAACAATTATTTTATGCTGCTTATGAACAAGGTACCTGGAACAGGTTTACCTGGGGAGGTTGTGGAATCCCCATCATTGGAGCTTTTTAAGAACAGGTTAGACAAATACCTGTCAGGGATGGTCTACAGGATATACTTAACCCGGTATCAGTGCAGGGGGATAGACTAGATGACTTCTTGAGGTCCCTTCCACACCTACATTTCTATGATTTTATGACAATAATATTGTAACAAATCTATGACCCACTAGGGCTTCACAGATGTATCTATGTTGTACACATGATATCACAACTTCACAGTGGCAGTGTGGGTAAAATCAGATCCTCTTGCTCCTAACCTCCTGAGCTAAAGGAGAGCCTCCCTTAGCTGTTGGCAGAAGTACACCACTCCCACTCTATCACCTTCCACAGCAATCCACTATCCCCAACTGCAACAACACATAGGATCCTTTCCCCAAAGAATAAAAACAGCCTATTCTACTCAGTTTTCTCTACAACTGTCCCTGTAAAACTCTTCATGCACAGATCACATATTGCACAGTACAAAATGTTTATCTGCCACTCCAAAGATAATTTCCTAACATGAACCAAGCCCCTCAAGCAAAATTATTACCCTTACTAGTTAATTGCATCCATCTGAAATGCACTGCTACCATGCTTGTAGTTAAGGCTGTATGTTTACTGTAGAGGGCGATAAGTGGGAATGGTGTGTGCTGTGCATTTAGGATGCAGTAGTGGTGGTGTGTAGGAGTGTGGATGTGTATGTAGATTAAATATACTTTCCTTGACTTTGAGGGTTTCTGTTGGATTTGCCTTAACTCTTTATTAATGATTTTTTAACAAGGGAATATATACACCAGCCAGTTCATTACCATTATGATGTACTTCTATAGAACCTTCCGTCCGCAAATCTACTTGTGTCACAAACATTAATTAGCCCTCAGACTCCTGGAAGATAAATCACTATTCTCATTCCCATTCTATAGATGGAAAAACCAAAACACTGAGAGCTTAAGTGACTTGCCCAAGTGTCTTGATTACTGGATCTCAGCTGTAGCTGCAGAATTTTGTTCCCCAAAAATGTGACCTATTTTAAGATTGATGACTATTCCCCCTCTCAATTCTACCAAGTTCTGATTTTTCCCCTTTCCTTCTTAGATACAAGAGTGTTAAGCAGCCTTGAGAAGATAAAAATAACCACTCCTTTGTCACGGAGAAATCAAGACAATCTAAACAAGAGTCCCTATTTTTGTAGGACCCATGCTATTTTTGCCTTTTTATTCCAGCTTCCAGCGTTGCAGTACTAATTGCAGGACAAGTTCTATTTCCAAAGCAGTGCACGTGCCTGCTGACACCCCTGATGCAAGTGTACACACAAAAGCATCCCAAAAAGAAGCACGTCAACTGCTCAATTCAAAACAGGAAGTCGGGGCAGGAGGTGAGCAAGAAGTATTTTGCCAAATGGAAAAAAATAAAAGGTATCTGGGAGGGAGGTTTTATTTTCCATCTTTGAAAGAGGTTTTAAAAGAGAAGGGAGGTGAGGTGGGTGTAGGAAGGAAATCTACAAAAAGGATTTGAAAGATCAGCTCCCTCTTGCATCATTGCCTTTGTTGGGGCATTTGATATGGAATTTTTTTTGTCCAGAAATGTTTAACAGGACTTCACAGTATTTTGATCATATTTTAGCAGCCTATTGCTTTAACAGATCTTTGCATAAATCCATTCAAACTACAGCAGACAGCAGCCTGCCACCCACAAAGAAAGATGGATAGCTAAGAAGGCAGATAGATGGATCTGTTACACCAGGCAGAGCTAAGATGAGAGCTGTGGTCTGGATCTAAACTTTGACCTATTGGTGATCTTCTCCCTTGTGAGTCCCTCCATTTACTGTATTACATTCAGCCCTTGATGAGGCTGCCCTGGTAGGACAGGACACGACTGAGGAATTAAATGGTGAGTGATCTTATTCAGACTGACAGTTACATATTTTCTATTAGCATGCTTCCCCTTCTCCCCATCCTATCTCCAAATCTCTGCAGAGCTGTGACAGAGCCTTCTCCACCTGTGACCTCAGAGACACTGCTCACAGTCCAGACAGCAGCACCAGGGTCCTTTGTTCAGCTGCGGGGCAAAAAAGGAAGAGGATCAAGGGGCCTTGAAATACCTTCACTTGGGATGTCACCAAGACTGCCTTTACAAAGCACCAAGACATCACAAACACAGCTTCCCCAGGCTGATGGGTCACCCAATCAGATGGCAGAGAGAAGCAGACAGCATCTACAAAAAGAACAGGAGTATTTGTGGCACCTTAGAGACTAACAAATTTATTAGAGCATAAGCTTTCGTGGACTACAGCCCACTTCTTCGGATGCATATAGAGTGGAAGAAGAAGTGGGCTGTAGTCCATGAAAGCTTATGCTCTAATCAATTTGTTAGTCTCTAAGGTGCCACAAGTACACCTGTTCTTTTTGCGGATACAGACTGACACAGCTGCTACTCTGAGACAGCATCTCACCTGCAGCTCTTATTTCAGCACAAAGGTTGAAAGGGCTAGAGGCAGAGGGCCACAATGAAAAGTCAGGGGAGTGGGAAGGTGGTTAGCAGAATGCTCATTCATTCCCCTGATTCAGGGGAGTTTTGTCTTTAACTCTTTGCACCCTAACTAGCCTAAAAGAAAAGGGTCTCAGGACTCTAATATTTATGATAACAAGGAGTCTGGTGGCACCTTAAAGACTAACAGATTTATTTGGGCATAAGCTTTCGTGAGTAAAAACCTCACTTCTTCGGATGCATAGCTATGCATCCGAAGAAGTGAGGTTTTTACTCACGAAAGCTTATGCCCAAATAAATCTGTTAGTCTTTAAGGTGCCACCAGACTCCTTGTTATCATAAATATTAGAGTCCTGAGACCCTTTTCTTTTAGGCTAGTTAGGGTGCAAAGAGTTAAAGACAAAACTCCCCTGAATCAGGGGAATGAATGAGCATTCTGCTAACCACCTTCCCACTCCCCTGACTTTTCATTGTGGCCCTCTGCCTCTAGCCCTTTCAACCTTTGTGCTGAAATAAGAGCTGCAGGTGAGATGCTGTCTCAGAGTAGCAGCTGTGTCAGTCTGTATCCGCAAAAAGAACAGG